>NC_139634.1:35235680-35257881 GCF_964638095.1 Poromitra crassiceps | reverse complement strand
CACAAGGGCAGTTGTGATGTGTGATATAGCCAGGGTGGGTGTGTGTGTGTGTGTGTGTCTCTCTCCATTTCTTTACATCCTCCCTCCCACATCTCCTCCTTTGTTTCCTTCCTTTTCTCTCTTCCTCCCTTATATCTTTCCTTCCCTTTCTTCTCCTCTCCTGGCCGCCCACCTTTCCTTTAATGTCCTCCCTTTTCCTCGATGCAACCCACGCCTCCTGCCTCCTACCCTTCCCTGCCTTCCATCAGCCCAATCGTCATGTTGCCATGTTATGTTTCTGTAACCCAGATTAGTGTTGTAGCACTCGAGACCGGTCTTGGCCTCAAGATCACATTTTGATGGTCTTGGTCTCTTTACATTACATTACATTACGTCATTTGGCAGACGCTTTTATCCAAAGCGACTTACAATAACACATTTTTTGTCAGCAATAGAGCAATCAACTATGGAGCACAGTCTATGACAACTACAACTTCTGAAGGAACAGTGGTACAAGTTTAGGTTAGTGGTACAAGGTTGGTTAGTTTTTTTTTTTTCTTTTTTTTTTCTTTCTCTCTTCTCGGACTCGCGCTTCCTCGGTCGTGGTCTTGACTCGATCTCGGACAAGCCGGACTCGGGATTTTATTTCAAGACCAGTCAAGACCACAACTGCTGTGACATCATTACCTGCCTGTGTATTGTCTGATTTATTTATTTTCATTTTATGTTTTTTTTACTGTGATTGGTTGTAAAAAAAAAAAAAAAAAACCTTATATTGCAACCAATAACTTTGCAGTTTGAAAGTTTTAGTGCTGAAACCACTCTCCTCATGTTTCAGATCAAAGGAAATTCCTAAATAATGATTACTTTTGTTTTTGGCAGAGAAATGGTGTAAAGGTTAATCCACCATTAGAGTCATGATCTTGAAAATAGTCTTGCATTGGTCTAGTCCTCGGTCTCACCCCCCCCCCCCCCCCCCCCCCTTGGTCTTGACTCGTTCTCCCCCCTCAGTCTTGGTCTTGACTGGGTCTCGGTTTAGGTGGTCTCGACCCCAACGCAATGCGGATATGTTAAATGTCAACATTTCTGAATCAAAAATACATTGTTCAACAAGTCCTCCAACCACAGGAGCTTCCAACTTAAAATTTGAAAACATTAGTTAGTTTGACGTGCGGGACACTCTCCCATTGGCTAACCATAACCAAAGTTGCCTAACCATAACCAAAGCCGCTTATTACCAAAGTTGCCTAACCATAACCAAAGTAGCCCGATGAAGTTGTTTTCATTTGCGTAACGTTTTGAAATTAACATCGGGAGCACGGTGACATGTTCAAATTAAGTGGCGTTTTCAAATCAAACGACAATTTCAAAATGCCGCTGGAATCGCTCTTGGTTGGAGGACTTGTTGAAATGTTGATATAGCGTATGCTGGTTCACAAACATGGAGATTCAACATTGAGTGGTTTTGCATAAATGTAACATGGCAACATTTTCTTCTTCTTGTTCCCTACCCTACCTCTCCTATCTCTCTCTCCCTCCCTCTTTCCTGCCCTGTTCTTCCCTTCCTCTCTCCTCCCTCATGGCTCAATCTGAGGACAGAGGAGCCTGTAAATCACCTGGCTACAGATAAATACCCCGGAGGAATTTGTGGTGCCTCTGAAGTCAGCAAGGCAGGCGAGTGAACCCCCCCCCCCTTCCCTCCTTCCTCGCTGGGTTGTATAACACCTCTCATGCAATCTGACCTTCGGTGCATTCCATTTTTGTTGAGTATTACGGGGCCCTCAGAGTTATTTTCTCAGTCTGACGAGTTTCAGCCTCCCCCCTCCCTCATGGCCTAGGTAAATGTGATGATGATGAGTTTCAGCCTCCCCCTCCCTCATGGCCTAGGTAAATGTGATGATGAGTTTCAGCCTCCCCCCTCCCTCATGGCCTAGGTAAATGTGATGATGATGAGTTTCAGCCTCCCCCCTCCCTCATGGCCTAGGTAAATGTGATGATGACGAGTTTCAGCCTCCCCCCTCCCTCATGGCCTAGGTAAATGTGATGATGAGTTTCAGCCTCCCCCTCCCTCATGGCCTAGGTAAATGTGATGATGACGAGTTTCAGCCTCCCCCTCCCTCATGGCCTAGGTAAATGTGATGATGAGTTTCAGCCTCCCCCTCCCTCATGGCCTAGGTAAATGTGATGATGATGAGTTTCAGCCTCCCCCCTCCCTCATGGCCTAGGTGAATGTGATGATGAGTTTCAGCCTCCCCCCTCCCTCATGGCCTAGGTAAATGTGATGATGATGAGTTTCAGCCTCCCCCTCCCTCATGGCCTAGGTAAATGTGATGATGAGTTTCAGCCTCCCCCCTCCCTCATGGCCTAGGTAAATGTGATGATGAGTTTCAGCTTCCCCCCTCCCTCATGGCCTAGGTAAATGTGATGATGATGAGTTTCAGCCTCCCCCTCCCTCATGGCCTAGGTAAATGTGATGATGAGTTTCAGCCTCCCCCCTCCCTCATGGCCTAGGTAAATGTGATGATGATGAGTTTCAGCGTCCCCCTCCCTCATGGCCTAGGTAAATGTGATGATGAGTTTCAGCCTCCCCCTCCCTCATGGCCTAGGTAAATGTGATGATGATGAGTTTCAGCCTCCCCCTCCCTCATGGCCTAGGTAAATGTGATGATGAGTTTCAGCCTCCCCCTCCCTCATGGCCTAGGTAAATGTGATGATGATGAGTTTCAGCCTCCCCCTCCCTCATGGCCTAGGTAAATGTGATGATGAGTTTCAGCCTCCCCCCTCCCTCATGGCCTAGGTAAATGTGATGATGAGTTTCAGCCTCCCCCCTCCCTCATGGCCTAGGTAAATGTGATGATGATGAGTTTCAGCCTCCCCCTCCCTCATGGCCTAGGTAAATGTGATGATGATGAGTTTCAGCCTCCCCCTCCCTCATGGCCTAGGTAAATGTGATGATGATGAGTTTCAGCCTCCCCCCTCCCTCATGGCCTAGGTAAATGTGATGATGATGAGTTTCAGCCTCCCCCTCCCTCATGGCCTAGGTAAATGTGATGATGAGTTTCAGCCTCCCCCCTCCCTCATGGCCTAGGTAAATGTGATGATGATGAGTTTCAGCCTCTCCCTCCCTCATGGCCTAGGTAAATGTGATGATGATGAGTTTCAGCCTCTCCCTCCCTCATGGCCTAGGTAAATGTGATGATGAGTTTCAGCCTCCCCCCTCCCTCATGGCCTAGGTAAATGTGATGATGAGTTTCAGCCTCCCCCCTCCCTCATGGCCTAGGTAAATGTGATGATGAGTTTCAGCCTCCCCCCTCCCTCATGGCCGAGGTAAATGTGATGATTCACGGCATTCAAAATCATTTTTTTCCCGTTTTACTTACCACTGGGTCGCTGAAACATGTCCTTTGATGTAGGCTATACTGACTCAGTGGTAATTAAAATATAACAAGGGAGATTTTGAGTGCTAGAAACTAGCAAAGATTTTGCCCTTGCCCTTGCACTGCATAATATATGGCCGATGGTGTCTTAGATGGTTTATTATGTACTATGGTTAGACCCCATCGCTATTTTTCATCCGGTGAAGCAAGGGTATTGTATTGTTTTGTCATTTTACACACATAATTCCACAATTTGATTTTTGCATGTCTACCAACCATGAGAAAGCAACTTCTGATCACAACCTACTGATACAATACTCCATGATGCCACTGCTGAAGCTGCAACTTTTACTGGGGAAAGAATCCTTGCAGTGTGGGCATATTTTACCCCCGCAATGTTTAAGTCATGAGACAGATCTTCAGTTCAGACAAGTTGTGAAGGCGTCCGCTCTCTCTCGCTCTCTCTCCCAATTCTCTGCTCCCTCTCTTTCCTCTCACACTGTACTCTTGTTCTCTCTCTCTCTCCCTCCCTCTCTCTCTCTCTCTCTCTCCCTCTCTTTCCTCTCACACTGTACTCTTGTTCTCTCTCTCCCTCCTCCACATAGGAGGAATCAAACATTCCATAAACAATAGGCTGTTATCAAAATGTGCAACAAAACACTATTAGTAATGCCATGGTATGATGAACAGCTACTGTTAAAAGAGACAATTTCACTGGACTAGGCAAAAATGTGCAAATAGCATATTAGTCAAATGCATATAATATTTGGCAAGTTTTAGTTTAAAAAAAGAGATGCAGAGCAGAGCCTATATTGTTACTGATTAAAAAAGATCCTAGCTTACGTGAAACTAGACTACTAGCTGTGTAGGTAAGCGAGTTAGCTAGGCTGCCATAAATGTCATGGTCATGAATGAATAAAAAAGGTCTTTGCCATATATATTTTTTCCATTATATTTTGACCTTCTTTGTTCCTTCTTTGCCAGGCGGGTTTGACCAATGAGATTATGTCTGCCTCCAGAGCACTCTGTATGAAAAGCTTGTATAACTAAATCTCCAATCTGCTATAGCTAAACATTATAGAAGCTATGGTTTCAGGACAACATGCTCATTAGAGTAAGTCTGACATCAGCATGTGTCTGTCCGAAATTCATTCATTTATTCATTCATTCATTCATCATAGCAAGCTGCACAAGGAAAAGTACAAGGTCCTTATGTAGCCCGCGTGCTTTTTTCATCTTTCTCATATTTTGTCAGAATTAACCTCCATAGGGAGGTGTTCCAGGCACGTCCAGCTGGGAGGAGACCATGGGGCAGACAGAGGACTAGGTGGAGAGATTATATCTCCACGCTGGCCTGGGAATGCCTCGGGATCCCCTAGTTGGAGCTGGCTAATGTGGCTGGGGAATGGGATGTTTGGGGTCCCCTGTAGGAACGGCTACCTCCACCACCCGATACCGGATAAGCGGTTGAAGATGGATGGATGGATGGATAGTGCAGCGTCACGTTCCACTCCCTCCCCTTCCCCTCATTCGCACATCATGCTCATCATGCAGTTACCTTCATCACTGTTTCTTTTGTCACTGTAAATGAGCATCCTAAACTCATCATCACGTTTAAACCCAGATTTAAATAAAGGTGATACTAATAATTCTCACATTCAAATCCAAATCGGGTGTGGCAGCCTAGTTTTATACAGGAGGGAATACTGATCACCACCCTTCTAATTGTACTACACAAGACGCAGCTTTCCTGAGCGGAGGCACCTCTGCTGCTCAATGGAGCAGAGAGGCAGCCATGAATAAAACACAGTCAGGCGGAAGGAATGGCTCCGGCTGGAAGGTGTGCACACGGATCGTGCACAGGAATGCAACGCGAAACCAGGAATCAGAAGCTCCGGAGCCTTTTTCATGACCTTCATTTTACTGTTAAGGCCTGCACAATAGTTTGGTTTTACGGAAGTCTTCTTCAGTGTTCATCATTCACACAAGGTTTATACCAGGAGCGGTCATTTATAGAGGTCCAAAAACAGACTTGGTTATTAGAACTGGTAAAAACACTGAGCAAGCTCATATGAGGTGAAAAGAATGTCATATCATACCCATATCTTGAGTCCATACTTCCCTGACTTGCTGCGAGCTGGAAAGGACAGCAACCTTTCGACAGATAAAAAGAGAGATTGATATTTATTTATGTTGCTCCATGTCACATAACAAACATTAATCCGTTAAATCAATTAGTAAATTGCAGCAGTATAACTGAAGAGCACTTATAATACAGATCAGAACATTACAATTGACCTCTTAATGGAGCTTACCACTCTGACTTCAGGGCCAGGGTTGTGAAGGCAAGGCAGATGCACATACCACCCACTTAGGCTAGACATGCCTAAATGCGCTTGTCATTCCATTCTCCCTGTGGGATAATAGATGTCACCAACACAAGTTGAGTGTTGGAACTCCTTTGTATACCATGTTTGAAAACACACACACACACACACACACACACACACACACACACACACACACACACACACACACACACACACACACACACACACACACCTTTTAGTCAAGTCAACTTGTCAAGTCAACTTTATTTATAGAGCACATTTACAACGACGCAGGCCGATCAAAGTGCTTTACAGGTAAAAACACAAACATAAAGCAGGTACAAATGCACTAATCAGAAGCAAGGTGCAGTACAAAGTGCAATCAAACAAGTAATAAAGATGGATAAAAGTTGTGACTTAGTGAACTGCACCTATCTTGGGATTCAAGTTGGCATTACTCTTATTGCTCTCCATTTGTCTGCACAGTGTCTGAGTCATGGTCTGGATCTTTGAGACGCAGGATGCTGATGTTTGGACTCTCTGGGAGAGCGCTCATGCTCTGCGGTGTGAGGAAGATGAACTGTCTGTACTGCTGACTAGCAGCAACCTTCAACATCATGTCCATGGATATTCTCCGGTTCACCATGTCCATGTAGACATCAAACTCGTCGAGGCAGCGGAAGGGCGCCTCTGTGATGGCCCAGAGAGAGAGGATGAAGCAAACGGTGGAGAAGGAGCGCTCTCCTCCCGACAGGGAACGCATGTCACTCAGATCAGCCTTGTCCCGTTCACCTGTGTACACCGATATGGCGAGGGTTTCATTATTGTGGTCAAAGGTGATACTGCCTGTGTAATGTCTCTGGGCCAGCATGCTATCAAAGTAGTATTTACAACGAGCGGACAGGAACCTCCTGAGATTGGCGTAGACTTGGAGTCTTTCATTAATAATTCTGTCCAGGGTCTTGATGAAGTTGTTGAGGCCCTTCACCTGCTGTGTCATGCTTTTGTAGTTCGCCCTTGCCTCTTGGTACTGCCTCGTGACTTCCTCACGGTCGCCCTGCCGGTCCTGCTGGGAAGTGATCTTAAACTTTAGACATTTGATCTCACTGTCCAGGCTCTTAGGCGTGCGATGTACTTCCAGGTGCTCTGGACAGATTTGTGTGGCCTTGGCCACGGACGCTGTGAGATCCTGCTCCTTGCTGTCCAGGCTGGATTCCAGGGTCTGGATGTTGCCGAGGTGGGCATTGCGTTTCTGCTCATAGTGCTTCTTGTGGTGCTTGCACTTCACCACCTCCTGGTCACGCTTACTCAACTCCTCCATGATGGGGTCGGCCTCCTCAGCGACCGTGCCAATCTGGTCTTTGAGCTGCTTGTACTCCTGCTCTGCCTTGTCATAGGAGGCCTGGAGATTGGCCATTTCAGCCCGTGCCTCATTGTACTCTGCGCCCTTGGATGAGATCTTAGTGATGATGTCCTGAAGATCCTCCTCCACAAGGTTGAGGTCCTCTGCCTGAGGCTCATCCACATTCTGTAGGTCTGTCAGCTCTAGCTGAAGCCTTCTGGTCTCATCTGTGGTAGTCTTCTGCTCTATGTGTGCTTTCTTCAGCAGTCCCTCGTTCTGTCTGATGTCATCCTTGACCTTCCGCATCTGCTGCTGGAAGTAGGTAGCCTGGTCCCTCTGGTTCTCCAGCTCCCTCTGCAAGTGCCTGATCTCCTCTTCGACATCTCCTGAGAGGTATTTGGCTCTGTTCTGCTCACTGGTGTAGGTGCGGTTACTGAAGACCTGATCTCCATCTATAGAGAAGGCCTGCGTACAGTTCCTAGGGGGGTTTACGCTTTTCATTACTGTCTGAGCCTCTGTATTATTCTTGATGAGCAGAATGCTCTCTATTCCCCTGTGATCAATCAGGCAGTTGGCCACAACTGGATCCTCAATTTCCAGAGATTGCAGCAGTGAAGGGTGATCAGGATGGTTCACAGCCCTCCTGCTGATGTCGTGGACGTGTGGGAGGAAGGCGCTGGTGATGATAATGGGCCTGCGGCTTCCACGGAACACTCTGGCCATGATGCCCTGCAGCACCTTCTCATCCTCATGGTTGTCACAAGCGAAGGCCTGCATGAGGCTCTTCAGACATACCTCTACAGCCAGAGCCAGCTGTGTGTCCTTCAGGCTAATACAATACCCCAGTGGCCCCCGGGGTCTCTGTCTGAACTGACCCCTCTGGTAGGCTTCCTCGATGTTGTTGAGGATGATGGGCATGTTCTCTCCGAAGCGCCGCAGGCGGTTGGAGCGACTGCTTTCCATGGTCTGCAGGTTCCTCCTGCAGGACTCAACGGCCCCCTGGAGCACAACCTGCTCCTGCCTCATCTTCTCGAGCTCATCCTTGGTGCGGTTGCAGGCCTCCTGGTAGTGGTCGATCTGCTGATCCAGGGTGGAGGATTGGTGTGTCATATTTTCCAGCTCAGTCTGGATCTGCTCCATATGGTCTGTCCTTGCCTGGCTCTCCGCTCCAGTTGTCTGACTGATGCTCAATTTAAGCTCATTTATCCTTGAAGAGAGTTGAGCCTTGTCCTTTTCCAGGTCTCTCAGGTTAGACTTGCATCTGTGGACATTTACCTCGCTGGACTTAAGAAGGTCGTTGCCTTTCTGGACCTTGGCCTTCAACTGAGTGCATTGGGGCTGGAGCTCCTGGATGCGCAGGGTGATGCCCTCCAACTGGTCCTGGATCTGCTTGTATTTGCTCTCAGCCTCCTCCACCTTGTTCTTCCATTCTTCCACCTTCTTGTCATATTTATTTGTAGACTGTCTGTCTGAGTGCAGTTTCTCTCGCATTGGCTGTACTTCCTTCTCCATCTCAATCACCAGAGCCCAAGCCATCTGCTTCTGCAACTCTTCCAGTTTGGCGGTCATGTCGTCCAGTGATGCCAAGCTCTTGTAGTGGTCCTTTTTCTCCAGGTAGTTTCTCTTTAAATCCTTCAAGCATTCCACATGTTGCTCCACTTTATCCTCAGTGGCATGCTTGGTGGATTTGATGTAGACAAAGTCATCTTTCATCTGCTCCAGCTGGGTGGCTTTCATAAAAAACCTGTACTTGTCCCCCTCTCCTTTAGAGTGTAGGAAATATTTGCTCATCTCTTGAGTGAGAATCGACACAGGATTGTTAACCTGAATATTAAAATGATCCAGGATGGACAGAAGCTCTTCCTTTTTGGTTGAGAGAATCCGACCAGATTTGCTCCTTAGTTTGTAGGTCCTCAACCCCTCTCGTGTTATTCTCACGTCTACAATGATGGCCTTTCCATAAACGTCGGGTTTGTAAGCATCCCTTCCTTTGTTACGCAGGGTGATTGATACATCAGCTGAGCTCTCTCCCTGCTTCACAAAACCTTTGAGGGATGATGCTCTGTTTGTGGCTTGGGCGTTCCCGCCTAGGGCTACGATGAGAGCTGTCAGAACAGCACTCTTTCCACTTCCATTGTGGCCGACAACGAAGTTGACGTTGGTTCCAAAAGTGAAAGGTCCAAGGAGAGAGTGGCACATGAAATTCTTCAATGTGACACTCTCCACAATCCCCACATCACGTCCTTCAACAATACACTGCCTCGCACGGGACACACAGCTCTGCTGGCTGGGACAAACAATTTCTTCATCTTCATCCTCTTCAACGTCCACAACAGCTTTAACCCGCTTGTGGGGGGTGTCATTTAAAGTGTTGCTCTTCCTCTTAGACATCTCTGCAGCTTTGCCCCCTATGTCGCCCTATGTGAGCAATATTGGTTATGTCACCAGTGATGTCACTTGAGCAATTGTGATGTCATCAGTGATGTCACTTGAGAAATTGTGATTCTTCTTCTTCTTTTGTGTTTTATGGCAGTTGGTTTCCTTTATGATGCATTACCGCCTGTAGAAAAGGGGCTGTAATGGCCCACCATCAGGCCTGTTCTTGGGGCAATTGACGCCCACGAATCAACGCGCCAACGACGTAATGATGATGACACCGCCGTGACATCATCGATGATGATGTCAGAGTTCACCTGTGAGGTCATCAGCGATGTCAGACGGGCTAGGCTGACTGCAATGGCAGACGTGACTTTATGAGGTCACCGATGATGTCATACCTCCCCGGACGTTGTGACATCACCAACGATGTCATACACCAAATGTGGGGGGCTATATAACAAGGTGTTGTTCTGTTATGATATGTATTGTTGGTCCTGTTTCCCTTTCTGTATACGATGTATACTGCTTCTGCCTGATATTCAATAAAGATAGCCTGAAAAGACATCTCTGTGGTTCTGACCGATCACTGCCCGTGAGCCCTTACCTACGACCCAACACACTTCACCCAAGGCAAGCACATAAGCTTCCTTACACCACCTCTTTCTGGATTCATCCATCCACCGTTTCCCCATACTCTGTCCGTCTGGTCCTCTTGGCTCTCTTCTTCTTCCTCTTCTCATTGTCTTACAGTGGTGGGATCCAGCTTACCGTCACATTCTGCTCCCAGTATGGATCAGACAATCGACTTACAATCTAAATCCCTAACACACCCTCACACAAACCTAAACTACTTCCTACCCTACTAAAAAACCCTCTATCCCTTACAAAGCTAACAGAGCCCTGCTCTGAGCTGTCGTGCTCAATAATCCCTTTAATGTGATTTCCTGCACCCCCAACTTCCTCAGATTCTCCTTCATCACCTCTCTCTGTGCCCCATACTCTCCTGACATCCCTCACACAATCCTGCCTGATGTTTCCCTGTCACTTTCAGTGTTTTGTTAGTGCACAATGTCCCAATGTGATGTCACTGGTGTCACTTGAGCAATTGTAATGTCATCAGTGATGTCACTTGGAGCAATTGTGATGTCATCAGTGATGATACTCAAGAATTGTGATGTCATCAGTGATGCCACTGATGACAAATGTTTCACTTTTCTGATTGTATTTCATATATAATTTTTGACCCAAGGGCAACCAACACAAGGGCAGCAAAAGCAGATTTTCTGAGTACAGTAATTGATTTTTAAGCGGTGTCACCTGGGCGAATCTATGTCATGCTTCTGTGTAGGATGTAGTCACGAGATGTAGTCTTGCGAGATCTGAGTGATGGCATGCAATTGCTCGACTGTGATGTCATCAGGCAGTCATGATGTCATCAGTGGGGTCACTTGAGCAAATGTTGAATGCATTTGCAATTGCCCAACTGTGATGTCACTCGAGCAACTGTGATCTTATTTATCTTACGGAAGTTATGGCAGTCGGGCAGTGCGTGTGTGCATGTGTTGAATGCATTTGCAATTGCCCAACTGTGATGTCAGCCGAGATTTGGGTCTGGATTTGGGTCTGGATCGAGGCAACATGTCACTCAACTGGAAATGATGTCACGCAGTTGTCATCAGGCAGTTGTGATCTCATCAGTGATGTCACTCGAGCAATTGTCTTCTTCTTTAGTTAAAATTGGTTAAGTGGTGTCTGTCTGTTTGCACTCCTACTCCTTATTTCAGCACCTGGGTGTGATTTTTGTTCATATTAGTAGTGGCTGTTTGCCTTGATCACAGAGTGAAGGTCATACTGTAGTGTAGTTTAACCTGGTTGTAACATACAAATTAATGGCAGCGCAGCTATAACGAGTGATCCTTTGAGAGTTGATCCTTCCCAGTCTCTTGCTGTACTGCTCTTAGGTGGCCAGCGATCCACCGCTTACCCCCGGACAATCGCTGAGCCCACGGACATTTAATTAGAGCTCATTAAACGGATGTCATGAAAGCAATGTGGCTCCTTGCCACTGCCGCTTAGATACGGGCAGTCTATTTGGCTGAAGTCTACGACAGGTCTTCATTTCTCTGCCTAATCCACCTCGTCTCGCAGACCCCTAACAGCTCCTCTTTGTCTGGGCCTCATTCAGGTTTGGATTGAAACTTGGGAGGGGAAGGCGAGGGAGGGGTGGGGGGTGTAGGGGGAGTGGGCGGGTTCTCATGAGAAACGTGACAATACCACTGACAATATTCCTGCACCTGATTGTTTGCGTTTCTGAAGTGTCTGCAGCGGGATGGAAGGGCGGTCAGCTTTTTTGACACAGAAAGGATGATCCTTGCATTCATTCAGCAGGCAGGTTTAGTCTCCAGGTTTGACTGCTCTGTGCTCTGCATCTCCTGTCTGCACCAGGAAGCAGGCGATGGAGCAAATCACTAAGGCAACGCAAATCTACATCAGCATCCGTCAAGTGGCAACAAATATTGGCTCTTCTTCATTGTTGCTTTGATTAGCATTATTGTTCATCTCTGGGGCTTTATCGCCTTTAGAGCATTATTTCATTTTAGAGAGTCAACACACTCCCCCTCTCTCTCTCCCCCCAACCCTCTCTCTCTCTCTCTCTCTCTCTCTTGTTATGAACAGCCCTTGCCACCCAAAACCCCTCTTCGTGCTCAACAGGGCATGACAGTGCTCACAGAGCCAATCCGAGCGTGACACTATTGTGGCTGAATGTGTCCGGATGGGTTTTTCCTGCCATGTGTGCTGAGCTCAAACGGTGTGTGTGTCAGTGGCCCAGGAGGCAGGCTCATCCTGGAAACAGGATCATGACAGGGCCCCGAGGTCGATGTCGGGGGGTGGGGGGTGAGGTTGGTTTGGGGGTGGGGTTGGTTTGGGGGGGGGGTAGGTTTAGGCTTATTCCCACACCTCTTCCGATCAATCCAATGGATCAGCACAGACGGCACGCACCTGTATCGTTGCTTCTAGGGGGGAGGGGGGGGAGGGGGGGGGGGGGGTGTAACTCCTTTATGTTCTTACATGGTGTGAGGGTTTACATGCTCCGTGAGAGATACAGCAGTTTCCACTGACGATTTATTTGATTGAACTGAAATCATTTATTTTTACTATATAGCCTATGCTTACGGTAGGTCTTTTATTGTCATTTCTTCCTTGTGTTTAATGTGTATTGTTTTTGCATGTATATCGTCCATATTTCTATTTCTGAAATGTAAAGCACATTGGGTTGCCTTGTGTATGAAATATGTGCTCTGTAAATACATTTGACTTGGCTTGATTCAAATGATTAGGGATGAGGCGATATATCAAAATTCGATATATCGCAGAATCTAAAGGAGATGGCTTGCCCATCACAATTTCACAAGCTCTTCATCCAAATTATATTTTTGCCACTTTGTATAATGACATTTTGTAAATTGTTTGCATTCTAGCAAGCCAATGCCATTGCTAGAAAGATTTGTGGCTCAGAAATAAACATAATTCTACTACAGTCATACATTGTTGTTATTGAAATATGTATATTTATTACATTGTATTGTGGTTGTATCAGATCATGAACCCCATAGTGTGTATCACATTGCATCATGAGATTTTAATATCATCCCATCCCTATGAATTATAAATGATATAAAGTCGATAATCTGAAAAGATGGTTGTTTTTCTAAAGCCCTGAAAATCTTAGAATTGTTTGTGAAACATTGCTTTGGACACGACAGGGAACACGCTGTGGGAAGATGGGAATGGTTTTTCAGCTGACCCTCATTTTCAATCATTGAATGTCCAATAGTAACAGCAGGAAAACCATACTACTGGTACATCTGGCAAACGTGCTCTTACCAGCGTTCTAGCCAGGTATGTGTTATGTCATTATAGTTGCTGCCATTGATGGCATTGTAGTTATTGTATGAGACAATAGCATTCGGCATGTTAGATTTGTGTTTGTTTGGTTCCCATGGCCATTCTGAGGATTACTTAGGTGCTTTACCCATTACCCATTTACCCATTAACTCTTCTGCATTAGAGTACATACTGTAACTGCCAGTAATGGACAAATCCCTAAATGACTATTCACAATTAAATTGGCTGGTCTGTCACCAACCATTCAGCCCCAAATGAATGTTTGCATGTTTGTCTTGGGGCACAACGAGTGCACCTCTCTAATTAATTTGAAAAAAGAAGAATATTTCCCCCTGATGTGTGCGTGGCAGACGGCAAATTCCATTTTGAAGGTCAAGCCATAGTTTTTACATTTTTCTGTCCATTAGGCCTGCATGATTAATTGGATTTTTAATTAAGTTGCCATTTCAATTAAGGCTGTCAGTGTGATGATTGGCAAAAGCCCAGCACGCCCGTGGTTTTATTATCGGTGATGAAATTGTCAAACAAGACACGTGATGTATGTTTTATTCATAATTTGCGACTTCCACCCCACTTGCCACTATATTTCAGCTGTCAGAAGCAATGGCTTGTTTTGACATTTGTCTTCTCGGAGAATGAGGAGCCAAGGGCAGGAAATTAATGTGTTCTTAGAATAGTAATGTACATAAAAGCTCGATCACAAAAACCCTATTCAACATGATGTGGTTTGAAATCTTGGCAAGATAGAGAACAATAACGCTGCTAGATTTGATAGTTTTTTTCCCCACATTTATAATGTTTGATGTACGGTAATTATGTCCCACTATGCATTAATGTTTCATTATATTATATATTGTGGATGTGAAAATCCTCTACCATATAACTGGCCATGCTGGATTTTAACATGCAATATATACGTAACATTTCCACTAAATATCTGGCTAGTGTAGAGGTAAAAGCACTCGCCTATCATCGCGGCCGCGGAGACCCGGGTTCAATTCCCGCAGCGTGTCTGCGGGTGGGAAGCCGGTGGGGTATGAGTCCTGGGTGCTGCACTATAGTGCCTCCTCTGGTCAGTCAGCGAGCTGGTTTGGGGGGAGGGGAACTGGGGGGAATAGCGTGATCCTCCCACACGGTGCGGGTGAAACTCCTGGCTGTCAGGTGAAAAGAAGCGGCTGGTGACTGCACATATATTGGAGGAAGCGTGTGCTAAACAGCACTCCCCAGATTGGCAGAGGGGGTGGAGCAACGACCGGAATAGCAAAGGGGGGAATTGGCAAAGCACAATTGGGGAGAAAAATCTGAAAAAACTTGATTAAAAAAAACTCTAATAGAAAGCTCTATGGGATTAATTCCAAAATGCTATACAGTGTACCCACTTTTGGAAAAACGATCATTGCCTTAAGCTTATTAAAAATAAAAATAAAAGTTAATTTTGCCAACGGAGGAGTTTAGCTACTGTAAGTTACCTATTGTTCTAAAGAATTACCATAATTATTGTTTTTAGTTTTGCAGCATGTCAGTTTTATTTAAATAATGGATACTTCATTTTGACTGAACACTGCCCTCTGTTTATCTCCCTCGGCCAACTTTGGAAGGCGCCTCTTGCTCGCGCGGTACGGCGGCCAAAATCGAATGTCAGCGGCTTATTGACTTTAGTCCTCTTTTATTGCTGACTCTCGCAACATAGTGCCAAACAGTGGTCCTTCGCTCCATCACTCGCCTGCTTCCTTTGCATAACATATTTCACACATTGGTGTGCCCATTATAACCCACCAAAGCCCCAGTGTCGTCCCATTCAACAGTTTAAACACACAGACCATTAGGCTTGTCTGTATTGACACAGCACATTTGCAGGTCTGCTCAGAGTGGCCTCGTGGTGAGGAAGAGTGAACCGTAACTGAAAGATCACAGGTTCGATCTCTGCAACACCCGAGGTGTGACCGCTAACAGCTACCTGCTTATCATTGTAAGTCACTCTGGATAGGGGCACCAACTAAATGCCTAAAATGTAAATGTACTGACCAAATAGTCGACTAGCTTGGTCTGACTCAACCTGATATTGATCTGTTGGTTACTCTCTCTTTTTCTTCTCCAGTGGGTCCAATAATTCACTCACACTAGCCTGATATCAGACTGAATTGTCAACTCGTTATACTCGCCCGCATTTTAAACGATTTCCATGAGGGAAATACCAGAGACCGATCACTAGAGAGTCGACCAACATATCGGCCTGAATCTAACGTTCATCCAGTAACACACTAAAAACATCTCCCCTTCAAACTTTGTATTCAAAGCTGCTTTGAAGTTCAAAGCAGAGTGCCGTTTGGATTTCAAAGTAAGTGGTACTTTTAATCTATTTAAAACAGCCTCGATAGCAGCGTCTATCTCATCTATGGCGGCCGCCGTTGTTGTTATTACTCCTCGGTGCACTTGACAACGGCGTTAGTCCCGCCTGTTGTGCTGTTTATTGATGCTGATTGGGTAATCGTTAGTCCCTCTCGGCGCTTATTGGACAAGTCGTTTTTTCGACTAATGAAATTGCTGTTGCATGCCACCAGAAGCAGCCAAAACTCACCTCGGTGGAGTCGGCGGAGTCAAAGGTCTGGACGCAGGTAGTCTCGCAGTAGCCAGCTGTAGAGAGATATCTACATCTGGTGCATGGCTCTTGAAAAGTGGTTAACAACCGCCCCCTAAGACCAAAACAAAATGTGTGACAGACATATGAATTCACCAACCACGGACAGCGTGACGCACCTCGTGGGGCGGCCCATTTTGAACAATGCACCAATGCACACAGAGAGCCGGACTTCCGTTATACCCCAGCCAATCAGATTCTACCGTAGGAATTCAAAAGGCAAAACCCAGAAAGGATCTAGCAGGTAAAAAGGGATCTAGCAGGTAAAAATCATTCATTCTTCTACTCTCTGATAGCTGAGGCCTGTACTACGAATGTTGTATTAGAAGATCCAGGATCTGTCCCTTGATCTGGTTTGTCTAAACCTGATCAGCTCGATTGTAGTTAACTTGTACTACGAACGTCGATTGGCACTCGTTAACTCGAACCAGGTTTTTCTAATCAAGCTGACAGCGCGTGCACATGAAAATGCCCGTGCACTGGAGCTCGTGCCCGCAAAAGAGGCGTGGTTTTTAACAACTGCCAATCACTATAGAGAGCCGCAGTAACGAGTCCGGAAATCATCGATGCTAACAGCCCTGGTTCAACACAGTTTTCGCCTATGGGAGTTTTGAATGGGTTTTTGGCGCGATGCTTCTAATAAGCTCTCTGGGCAACGCTGGCTTAATCAAACGCGAACCAGATGGTAGTAACATCATCTTCACACATGAAGACCACTTTTATGAGTTTTGAAGCTTTTATGTGCCGTTAAAAGGGTGGCTAGCTAGCAAACGGCTAAATGAGACTACACTTTTGAGTCGATGGGGATATATACGTCAATAACGTCACCACTTCAAAGGGCGAACACGGAAATTCTCTTTCCCTCACCTGGTTCAGCCCGGGGTAGTCAGTGCACACATCAACAACAGTCCAGGTTGAGTGCTGACGTGACGTGGAAGCCTATGCGACAGTGTGTAGTTCTGAATTAGCTTAGCTCGAGCATTTTACTTCTAGGGCTCGCATTTACGCTTCAAAACTCATGAAAGTGGTCCTCATGTGTGAAGATTATCCGACTGAACTCTGGTTCGCGTTTGATTAATCTTGCGTTGCCCAGAGACCTTATTTGAAGCATCGCGGCAAAAACCCATTCAAAAATCCCATAGACAGAAACAGTGTTGAACCAGGAAGTTCGGGACTTCCGCATTCAGCCTACAAAAATACGTCATCCCTGCGGCTCTCTATGCAATATGGACTGCTCCAACTCCTACAGCGCCAGACACGCCTATTTCCTCATCTGCGTTGGATATTATTACTGTTCCCGAATGACTGTCTAAAGTGACCACTTTTATCCACACAAGTAATTTATTTGAAGAGCGGTTTCGTAGGCTATCTACAGCTCTCTATCTACAGTCTTTTGTGGAAGCAATGTGTAATCTATCTCAGTCCAAATCTAGCGGATATTTAATGTAGCCTGCTGTCAGAATGAAAATCTGCGTTGGATAGTCTGCTGAAAGACTGTCTAAAGCTGACGCTTGTATTCACATCAGTCATTTGATTTACTTTGATAAGCGATTTCTGTTTCCTACAGCAGCTTTTTGTGAGTGTAAAAATGTAAATGTGTAATCTCAGTCTATAAATTTCCACAATCTGTAAGCCTATTTAGACCATAGATTTAGAAACGCATGCTCAATGAATAAAATAATGATATCCTAATAGCCTATAAAAGAGAAAACTGCTGAACTGAATTGAGACGATGCGGGCATAGTTTTCATTGATAAAAACTAGCCTATTTTGTGGTCACATGGCTATTGTAATGTCAGCAGAGACGCATATCTCCATATTTCATATAATGATGCTGGAAATATGAAGTTCAATCACATCATACAGGCCAAAAGCAACACAGTTGCAGCTGCAAAATGCAGGAGTCGCCTAGATATGAATCATCTTAATATGGGATCGCCTGTGTGCAGGTGATCCCATATTAAATTGCTTAGAGGCTATTCCAGCATGTAGGCTATGACCATTTCAATTCCAACCGAACGTCAGTCTCAGCTCCGTTGCGCACACGGCACCGTGCGCTTTGGAGACGTTTATGTAACCTTTTTATGCCGGTTTAGTGATATTTCTCCACTCACTATTCAGCTGCAATCGATCAGCGGGATCAAACAACGTATCTAGGCTACTTGAGAGCACAAAAATGAATATATAAAAACATATTCTAAAGTGGTAAGTAGGGCTTAATTAAAATAGCCAACAAGTGCAAGGCTTTAGTCCTTGATTAACATTAACATTGATTAACATTACTCATTCAACATTACAATTCGTGCTCCTTCCTAGATGGGAAACTCGTCCAGAAAGGGGTTGGCCATTTTTCCAAACTGCTGATTCGATTGGTTCGTGGGCAGTGTATTTAAGGTTTAATCTTATCCTTGCAACTTAACCTGCTGCGGACCAGGTTAAGTGTGAAGCATAAGTTGCTATGGAAATATATGTCGGTAAGAAGTTAACTTGCTTTGTAGTACGGCCAAACCAGGTTTAAACCTGAAGTTACCTCGCTAAACCACTAATCTTGCTTTGTAGTACAGGCCCCTGTAGCCTGTACTACGAAGCTAGTTTAATGCCTTATCCGAGTAAGTTTGAGTTTAAACCTGGTTTAGCCGTACTACAAAGCAAGTTAACTTTCAATCACCATGGCAACTGACGCTGCAAAGCTAACCTGGTCGCGACCAGGTTAGCTTCAGAGGATAAGATCAAAATCCATGACAGACCCATATAATCGGCTCTCTGGAGTCACTCACCGTTCATATAAGATCGCCATATGAAAAATAGATTGCAGTCAACTGAGAATATAACAAGAAAAACATTTGTGGCTCTGTAGGCTACATAATTAAATTAAGCCTACTTACCACTTTATGTCTTAACAGCTCAACGATGCGTGGAGAAATATGATCACTATTAATCACCGCGGCGCATATCATGAATGGACCCTCAAATGGAGTGAGGGTGATATTCTCCTACATGCCAGAAAATCCGCATCGTCTCAATTCAGTTCAGCAGTTTTCTCTTTTATAGTAGGCTATTAGGCTTTATACTAGGCTATTTTATATATGAATTATTCGATCAGTGCAACCACACACGAGTGATAGAGATCATTATTCATTGAGCATGCGTTTCTAAATCTATGGTCTAAATAGGCTGCAGATTGTGGAAATGTATAGACTGAGATTACATTTGTTGCTGCTGTATCAATGTATGCAGCTGTATCAGACAGAAATCGCTGATCGAAGTAAATCAAATGACTGATGTGAATACAAGCTGCTGCTTTAGACAGCCCTTCAGCAGACTATCCAACGCGGATTTTCATTCTGACATTAAATCGCGGATACATTAAATATCCGCTAAAACTCTGATCATGCACTGCGCTTTCATGGAACGAGGAAATGGGTGTGGGCGTGGATCAACTCAGCTGTTCATAATTTGATTGGCTAGCGCACCTCTTTCGCGTGGACGCGCGCCTGTGCACGAGCGAAAAACGTGCGCGTGCACAGGCAGATCCCAGGTCCACTTACCTAGTAAAAAACCAGCGTCGTAGTATCAGTTAACTAGATAGCTTTGATCCTGTTCAGTCAAACCAGATCAAAGGGACTTATCGCGGATCTGTTAAACTAGTTTCGTAGTACAGGGCTCAGATGTGTGGTGAGCGTTATGGCACAAACTGGCTGCCGTGCATCACCCAGGTGGGTGCTACACATCGGTCGTGGATGAGTTGAGTTCCCTCCCTCCTCCCCTGATATGTGAAGTCCTTTGAGTATCTAGTAAGGCGCTATATATTATTATTATTATTATTATATATTATTATTATTATTATTATTATTATTGTTGTTGTTGTTGTTGTTGTTGTTGCTGTTGTTATTATGAATGATTTGTCAAAGCTCGGTGTGGTAAACAACACTTCTGTTCCAAAATAAGTGGTTCAGATGCTGATAGCACCAAGAGGCCTGGAAGTGATGCAATGTTATGAACCTGTTCCCTGCTTTACAGGGATGACGAGTGAGCTCGGCCGACGCTTATAATTCAGTCCGACAAGTGGGCAAATGAAAAATGTAGTAGTGTTCCTGACAACAACATAATGAACATATCACACTACACAGTGGGTTTTCTCACTTCTCGTCACTCAACAGGCTGACCACCTCTCTCAGGCGGCCCGGGGAGCAGGTGTTCTGGTCCACACCCACGTTTCATCAGGGTGTTCTCACCCCTCGCCCAAAGGAAACGCTCCAGAGTCTGATTCGACCGCTCCCCAAGCACAACGGTGTGAAAGCACTCTAAGGGTGAGATCACACAGTCTGTTTGATATGAAGCAGAGTTGAAAAGTTTACTTTGGTGCATTTTGGTATTCGGCTGTCTGTTTGATATGAATCATACTTGGAAAGTTTAGTTTATTGCATTTTGGTATTGGGTTTGTTTTGGTTCACACTGCCCCAGTCACATGCACTCACAAATAGCTTGTTTATGAGACCGAGTTTTGTCTACCCCGTCATGCTGCAAGATTAGACATTTTGGCAACCAAACAAATTGATTCCAGTCCCTGTAACTTTAGATATGCATGCACTCTTGCTGCTGTGATTTCCCGTCCCTGGTGTCCATACTTGGCAAGAACACGTGGAGAAATAAACTGAATATGATCATCGGCCAAAACTGCAGTCTGACCTTAGCTTGCTTCATTTCGTTATGCTAGGCTTTCCAAGTATGAGGAGCTGCTTGCCAACATCTGTCGTATTATACTCATAAATGATCAAACAATGAACAACATGCTCATTAAACTCTATGTTTTGGGGGTGGTTTCCTTGACAAATATCATTGTTGTCACCTGGCCAAATGAACCAAACTAAAGAAGTAAACAGTCCAGAAGTGGATGAGTGAATTCCCTCACTTTCCTCAACACGTACGTACAACAGCAGAAGACTGTGAGGACTGCTGTTGAACTGGGCAGCATCAAGGTGTGGATTTGTGTCACCTGAAGGATTGGAATTTCATCATTTTTAGGCAAGGCCACTTTGGCCTTTGATAAATACAAATTTATTGTGGCACCATGGCTCAAATGTAGGGTATCAAGGCCAAAACCAATGGTTATTACAATTCTTTTCCCCCCCAGTCATTTTTCTCAACAAAATAAATATCCTATAAATTACTGTCAGTGTTGCAGTGTGATACAGCACATATTTAAGATGGCTCAGACTGAAAAGTTAGTTGTTTGTTTGTTTGTTTGTTTATTTGCACATTTTAAAAGCAAACAGGTTAAAAAGAAAATAAAATGTATACAAAGGGGAAAAAAAAAAAACGTGCAGGTGAGATAGAAACCCACTACGGGTTTATCTAGAAATCTCACCTAAAGACAAAAAATATACATAACAGTAAATGCAAGATAACAATAGTTAACTTGTATCAGTTTTACATATTAGTTCGTATTTGTGTAAAATGATTAGAACAAAAATAAGTTGTTCAGTAACACAATTGATAACAGGTTATTTTCTGTCGCTAAAAATGACAGATGTCCACTAATGCCTCAGAACAAAATCTCTCAATAATGTTGATCTCCAGCATGATGATGGAAACAGTGGGAAATGAGTTTTAAATGAGGAAATCTGCAACTTTCAGTGGCCATGTTCAAAACAGGGCATGCCAAACTGGCCTTGTAGGAGGGGCATTCCACACCCAGCCGAAAAGGAGCGTGTGCTCAGTCAACATTCCGTGCAAAAATAAAGATAAAAAAAAAATGCATGAAATCAATATTGTTCCCCTCCTCAAGGGAGGTTGTACAAGTTCTCACCCAGCTGGAGAGAAAGAGGACGACGAAGCAAAGGTCATTCTCGTTTATGAGTGTGGTTATTGTTTACAGCGGGATAATCAATGCTCAGTAGTAACTTTCTTTTCACATGTTTTTAAATAGCCACTTGTGAGCTGGGAGAAAATGTAAGTGCATCATACGCTTATTCTCAAGTGACTGTTCATGGACTCATAATCACTGTAAACTCATAAAACATCAAGTGAAAGCAAAACACTCTCTTGGGTACTTTTACATGCATGTATGGGCGTTGCTAAGGCAAATGAGAGAGCTCAACATCAAGTTGCTTTTATTGGCGCAGTGCGGATTCCAGTGCAGATGGAAAATATCACATTAAAATACTTTGATCGACATTTAAAGTATCCCGCAACATTGTGTTATACAGCAACATGTGTTTTGCCACTCTCCACCACTGACTCATATAGT
>NC_139634.1:35115680-35230680 GCF_964638095.1 Poromitra crassiceps | reverse complement strand
GAATTTTGCTTCCGAAACAACGCAAGTGTATACGCTTACTTCTACGGGCGAAACCCAGCGGCAGCGTCACATTACGTCGTCCTTTTAAAAGGTATTGGTTTCAGTCTGGTGGTGGTCAAATAATCTCCGGTCCAGAGGGAAATGGAATACCTTGGAAAAGAACGGCCCCCGAGGGGAACAAAATTACTGTTTTAAGTGTCACATGTTGACAGGTGAGAGGCCCGGCCTTCACAGCTCATTTATTGCGGGTCTTCGTCGAACTTCGTTATCGTCCATTTGCGAGCCGAAGAGCGGCGCTGTTGTCTTAGACACTAATGGCTACTGAGATGTTTGTTTGTGGATTCCTCACATAGTGATAATGGCGTACAGTGAGAGCGATATAGGGTCAGCTTAAGTGCTTTGCTCGATGGCAACAACGGCATTGATTCGGGGCGTTCCATCTTGCTCACATTTTGCTTTTAACTTTGGCAAACTGGCCACAGGCTGCGTTAGAGGGCATGAATGTCACGCGGATCAATAACGCACTAAACGGCTTAATGAGGACAATGGACAGCGTGCCGGTTTTCTCCGCTTTTTGCCTTTTTCTGTCATGTTTGTGTCCATCTGCTTGCTGTGACCTTAAACGGGTCTCAAAGCCAGTGAGCTGAGAAAGGCTATGCAGAGAAACGCGGACTTTGAAATATGATTGATGTCATAGCAGATTTGATATGTACCATAGTAGATCCACTATGTTGAGGCAGCGGATTACCCTGAACTTGGTACCATCCATCACAGTTAGAATCAATTTAATTGCCCTCTTACGCAAGAAATGAGAGATGTCTACTTCTGGAATAATAGTGACACCCACATGAGGATAGATAGCATCACATAAAAACAAATGATCATCACGTACTTTAAAAAAAATATTGGACAACTTAAAGGAACAATCCGCCGATTTTCAACCAGCTTTGTATCATTACAAAATCAGTAGTATATCGTCCAAATGATGTCATAATGATGTCATTTGAAGCAGTTTTGCCATGGTGTCACTATTACGGTCACTATCACTATCATTATTGCTATCTCTAACTTCATTCGCAGAACTTCCTGGACCAAATGACATCATTATGACATCATTTGGTCCAGGAAGTTCTGCGAATGAAGAGAGCTCTCGGTCCAGGCAAGATGGAGGGAAGTTGAACATTGTTCATTTGCATAATACTACTGATTTTGTGACGATACAAAGCTGGTTGAAGATCTTAAAGTCGCCCTTTCATCTTTTGCATTTGGAAAGAAATGTACTGGTTGTTTTGGTCTTAATTTCCTCCGGTCTCAGTCTCGACCCTCTTAGGACCTGCTCGCGACTGGATATGCTCTGGGAATTGACTGGGACTTGACTAAAGCGGTCTGGCCTTCAGCCCTGGTTGAGGTAGTACGAGCTGGTTTACATCATGAACTTCAAGCCTGCGGTCTGACTTTATATCGCTTCATCATCAACAGTATTACTTACTGCCTTTAACCAGGAGGAAATGTGGCCTGGCCTAGATAGACATGAAACATAACGGCCTGGGGTTCCTATTTTGTACCGTTCTCTCCCCTAACCATATTTCAGGCTTATTCTCACAAGGGCAAGAGACGTCCCTCCCAGGCACCGAGCGGCAGAGTGCTGTAGACAGAGGGTACCCAGCAGAGTCGGCTGTCAGGTGCAACAAATTAATGGCAAATCTAACCCGGGCGCTGCTGCCAGGCAGGCCGGGGTGGCAGCTGCTCCACGAGGGACTCGCTCTCGCTGCTGCACACATTTAATGTGCCGCGGAAACTTCAGGCATCAGCGAGGCGGCCATGTTTACGAGCTCTGATTCCTCCTGAAAGGTGAGGCGTGGACGGAGGGGGGGAGCAGAGACCAGCTGTCGGGTGAGACTCGATGGATTTGAGTCAGCAAAGATGCGCCTGCTATTAACGATCGAGGCGCTCGAGGATGGGCTTTCACGCACCACAGACGGCGAGCGTCCTTGAAGGGCATTTTAATACGGCAATCTGCTGTCTGTTTTTTTTTGTGAGAGGATCGCTCAAAGCGTACGTTCCACACTTTGATTTTTCATTTCACACGTGCGCGTTTGGTGGACGTTTTTCTTTTTTAAATCCTTTATGATGAGCCTGTACATTTCGATCCTGTATTCCCAGTGAGAATCAAACCCCTGACCGTACCGTGCTCTCTGATTTCCATTCACTCAAACCACAGTTTACAGAGACAAACCCAGTGGAACGCTGGATGTTTTCGTCACAAGTTCACTGAGGTTGAAATCGTACACGGGTGCCCACCCCCTTCCCCTCTCTCTCTCTCTCTCTCTGCGCCAGTGCCACTGAAATGTGTTTGTCTGATTGCTCCTGAAAGCCTGCACTGACCTGAAAACAACTTCCAAAAAGATAAATAAGCCCCTCCCCTCTCCTTTAGTCCAGTGGACGCACGGTGGGAAAGTGGCCCCCTCGTTCACACATCCAATCAAAGTCTTTAGAAAGATCAAAGGTGTCTCTGGACACTAATGCAAATCTCTGAAGATTAACACCGGATGAAACCACTGTGGAATTTTCAGTAACTCTGAGTTAAAACCCTCAAAGTCACTGACAAGAACAGAGAAGCCAATAGCCACGACAGAGCTCGCCTCCAAATCAGATCCAATGTTAAAGCTTTTACAAACACATTCAATATCATTAATATGATTCTGTCGTGTTTCAGCATTCACTCAAGCTTTCATTGTGCGTACAGTTGCTTATTGTTTTTATTTGCAATCCAAACATTTTGTTTTATTCATTCATTCCTAAGTGTTCTGACCCTATGTTTTGAACTGTCACTGAGGAACCATGTTTTTCCCCCCTTCTCTGTACTCTGTACCTCTTCACATCAAGGACCCCTAAACTGACACATTTGACAAGATGTTGTCCCAGGGTCCCCCATCTGATGCTGTTGCTGTTAGAGATGTGTATGAAACCCATGAGTGTATGAAAGTGTACGAAACCCATGACCAAAATAGTCATGCATTCTGTCATTGTGTAAGGAATGGCAAATAAATTAGCGCCCTTTTTGCTGGGGACACCCTAGGATGCCCTCAAGGACCGCCGGGGGTCCCCGAACCCCACTTTGAGAACCACTGGTTTAGACTGTGAAGCAGTAAAAGACTAGGCTAGTAAAAGACCATACCATGCCAGACATCAGTCCTCACCTACAGGTGAAAAATCACTTTCTTGCCGTTCTTGTCAATCCAGCGGTTTGTAATAAATAATACAAAGCAGAACCACTAAACGAATAAAACAATAATGAGATTCACTCACTCTAATGGCAAAATACTTGTGATTTTTCTAAATTGAAAGTATGTAGCATCTATTAAACATCAGCTATACCGTGCATGCATCACAGTGTTTTATTTGAATACTCTGGCTTAATTAGCAAAACAATCAGCAGATTCTGCAACCATCTCCATTTTGGAGATAATCACACAATTCAAATGTACTTGAAGATGTTTGGATGGAAAATCTCGTTAGGGAGCTTTCTTAATGTATTGTAACTGAAGTCCAGGTGGATTTGATTGTGTTTACAGACAAACAGTATGAAGCCTAAAAAATAAGTGTTTTACATGCAGGAGCTGTCTTCAATCTGTGTATGAAAATAAGTATTAATATTCACAGTGAACAAAAGAACATCGCCAATTCATCAAACCAATGTACTGTAAACAGCCAGAGGAAGGGCAATAGTATTTCAACAGGGGGCACTACACTGCAATCCCAAGTTGGGACTTGCTTCCACACTATTGGTGAAATAAATATATATTATTTTCCTTTATGTATTGTTTGTTGTGTTTGTGTGTGGAGTGCCCCTCTGGGAGAAATAAAGTCCACCGAATTGAATTGTTTCTACAACCTTCATTTCAAAAGTGGAGAGTGTGATGTGCGCTCTCATCTTTCATCTTTATCACACCTCTGCTATCAAATCACACGAATAAAAGAAAGTATCACAAGGAAGTTTGTTTTGATTTTGGCAGATATTTCCTTTGTCCTTCCTGTGTCAGAATCCATTTAAACCACAGCAGGATGTGTGACCTGCTGCTTTATTTGGAAACATCAAATCTACAGCAAATGGATTACAGGATTATATGGAAAACGTCCAACAAACTAGAAGGGCACTCGGAGAGAGCAGACCTCCGCCGAGGCCAATTGCTTTTTCGTGAGTCAGATCCGGATCCACTCCAAAATGTAATGGGTTCTTCCTTGGCCCATATCAGACCCTTCTACAAAGCGTCATGAAAATCAGCCCAGTCGTTTTTTTTCTGTAATCGTGCTGAAAAACAAACAAAACATAACCTGTTTGGTGGAGGGAATAATAGCTCTGCAGGTTTCTAACACAGCACTAGATCTATTTCGACTATAATATAATACTACTGCTGCTCAATTTCGATGCGATTTCCGTTCAAAACTACGTACTTTGAATGCAACCCAAAGTGGGAGGCTATCCTGCAGAGGTGCAAGCGTGCCCTGTGAGGTCACATCCTAAGCACAGCACATTTGGTGCAGGAATGATCCCCCTGCGGTGTTCTGACCGGCGCAATTTCCCCCGGCCCCGGGTGAGAGAATTGTGCACCCGTTCATCCGTTAAGTGAACACCCAATGGGCGAGTCTGGAGCGGTGCACTAGCTAAGTTACAAGTTGTGACAAGCTCAGATGGCTCCCTGACTCTCAGGCCAGGGTATTTATTAAAGTCTATTCAGCTCTGTGTCTTGCAAAAATAAACAGAGTGCCAGGCTGCTGGAGAAAGTGCTGACAACCAGCATACTTGATCCAGGTTGGGATAGAGCGGGCCTTAGCCTCTAGGATACTGACCCTGCGGGGGGAAGCAGCGCTAAGCACTATACAGACGGAGCTCTCCCCGGCCAACTACGTGAGCAGACCGTCTCCTTTCCAGTTGACTTCAGGTGCAGCCATTTGCAGAATAAAATGGTTGTGTCAGTGTTACTGGAGAGAGGTAAGGCCGGGAAGGGGAGGGGGGGAAGAAAGGGAGAGTGAGCATGAGATAGAGAGGGGCTGAGAGAGAGAGCGAGGCGAAGAGTAGATGGGCTCTGCTGCCAAAGAGGGTAATGAAGAGAGGAGCCGCAGAGAGGGGAGAGTTAGCGAGCGGTTCAATGCCACACTAAATGCCAAAGGTGAAGTAAAAAATCTCTTGTTAAGCCTATGGCTCTCCTTTTTTTTTAGCACACTGGTGTAATGTTGTGAACTTGGACATCAAAACCTCACTGCTACTACTCATTCTTCACAGAATATGGCTTCGTACTCTGCCCATGACTGAAGAATGCTCAAACCGAGGAAGAATATTGGGTATCAAGAGGACGAAGCTGAATCTCTTGGAAAACAAACAGCTAAGTCCCTTCAGCCCCAACGTCCAAGTTCAATGTGTTTTCAGACCGAGCAGCGGATATTCGCAAAGTGTCCCGCCCGGGGAGGCAGGTGATATTCGCAGGGGGAGAAACTGGGGACTCAAGTAGCCTAAAAAAAAAAACACAGTGTAGGCTAGCTACTACAGCCTATATGGTCAATACAGTCGGAGCTGATCTCTTTACAATCAATAGAATTAAGAAATCATGCAATCATAGTTATTGCTTACAAGCATATTATTTACATTTCTTTGCATTTTAACTTCTTAGCAAGCTAGCTAGCTCACTTACCTTCTCCTATACTGACTACTACTATTGATTACCTTCTCCGCTTACCGCTCACCACAAATGTTTTTGTGGAAAGTGATGCCAACCCGACTAAAACTGTACTAGCTGCACTAGTCTGCTGAATGTAGGCCTACCCGACAAACATCTGTCTCACCCTTGCCTTGTTGGAAGGCTAAACACATTGCTATCTGAAAGCAACCTACTGTATGACTGAATGACATGCCGTTGAAGGTTGAAGTCCTGATTATAATTCTAAACTGGTGGTCAAATTCAAGCCTGACTGCTGCCGGTTTCATGTCTGAAATTATTGCCGTTGAGCGAAGGAAGAAAACAAACAAAGAAATCACCAAAAAACATTGACTTTATAAGCTCTTTGATTGGCAGCAGGTGGGATTACTCCGACTGCAGTGAATGAGAAGCCCTAATCGAGTCATTTGCATCTTCCTCAGAAGATGCAGCAAAGGTGTAGCATCACTCAACCGTTTACAAAACATTTTGCATTTCGGCAAACTAATAATAACTATGCGATTTACATGGAATTCAATTTGGGAAGAAACAGGGCAGAAACAGGATGAAAGCCCCAGTGTAGGTCTGTTGTGTTGTGTGTAGCGTGTGTGTGTTGTGTGTGTGTTGTGTTGTGTGTAGCGTGTGTGGGTGGGTGGGAGGCCCGGAGGGGAGAGGATTTACACAGGGGAAACCAGAATCATCGGAATTCAATTTCAAGATCAGGGGGTGATGACCCCACTTTTAGGGAGAGCCTCAGGAGGAGGGCTTAGAGATTGGCTGCCCACGCCATGCTCCCATCACCTCCCCTCCCAACACATGCACGCACGCACGCACACACACACACGCACACGCACACACACGCACACGCACACACACACACACGCACGCACGCACGCACACACACACACACCACACACACAGACAGACACACACACACGCACGCACGCACGCACACGCACACGCACGCACACACACGCACACACACACACACACAGACAGACACACGCACGCACGCACACGCACACACACACACACACACACACACAGACATGCACACATCATCTTGTGGTATCTGGGGGGGTTAATCACTTCCTGAGACCTTGAGCTGCGGAGCTGGCCTGGGCCAGCATGGTGCTCCAGCATTCAGACTCCACAAAACTGTCTTTGTCTCTGTCTTTGTACAGTATTTCTCTTGTTTGTCTTTGTCTCTTTGTGGTCTATTTCTCTGTTTGTCTTTCTGGCTCTCCATCTCTCCTCCCTTTTCTTTGGAATCCCGAGCCTCGACTCCCATTCGTCTCCGTATCAAACCTTGCTTTTTATACAACCCTTCATATTCTCTGTTTTATATTCCAGGCAAAAGTAGAAACTCAACCCAGAGGATGATGAGGGCTCCTTGAATAGGAATAGCATAGATAGGGAGTGGAATGAGCAGGCTAGACTCAATGCCCGACTGAATTCTTATCAGCGCTCTCCCTTGCGGCCTTCTCCTCGTCCTCCCAGGCTTGTGAATACTGATGCAGGCTGTGTGGGCATGATTGGAAATGTCCAGTGGAGAAAATGGGCAGCTAAGGCCAGTCCTCTCTGTGTGGTGCACTCTGGTTACACTGCCCTCATGAGGCTCGGGACGAGTCTGCACAGCAGCGTCCCGCAGGAAGAGCACAGGGTTATAGGCAGATTTGACAGAAGACAATGAGGGAACTGAATGACTTTTGCATGTGAGCTGTATAAGCATGTCTTGTATGTTATCCATTTACATGTATTGTTCAAAACAATACAATATGAAACAGACTATTCAGGTGAATCCAGGTCAAAGCTGTGATCCTTTATTGATTTCACTTTTGAGATCAGATGAGACGGGATGAAAAGGGGATTTTTAGACCTGGAACAAACGAGACACTGAATGTACAAAAAGGGGTGCAACTCAATATTAAGAAGGTGAAGCCTTTCGATTGAATTCTTTGAAAGAAATGATTTTAAACAGGCGAGACGACGTGAAGAGAAACCACGACAGAATCATCTAAATCCCTATTTCTTTCCCAGCAGAACTTTTCCGGGGCATTCCCACATCATGTGCACGTCTCTTACGTTGACTACTGTTAACAATCAAAAGCAGGGCAAAGGGGCGACCACATATCCAGTGTCGTTTGAGAAAGACAGGAAGTGTACATCAGTTCCACGATCCTATACAGTATATGCGCGGCTATAGCCAAAGCACTACGGCCAAACCGCAAACAAACCCACTGGAAACGGAGAGCGAGTGGATTTCAGCCTGAAATTCCAAACATGAGCATGTCACAGGCTGTAGCGGGGCTTGGGAGCGATTGAAGCTTATTCATTCATAAATCTTGAAAGGAAGGCATGCACACACAACATATGGAAGTGTTTTTCCTGAACCAAGACCACATGGTAGCATTATTACCCATGACATGCTTCGAACTAGGAGAGTCAGGCTGGAGGACTCCGTGCACAACAGAAATGATTTTTTTTTCTTTTTAGATGCTTGTACTGTATCTGACGGTGGAAAGGGGGGGGGGTGGTGTGTGTGTGTGTGTGTGTGTGGGTGTGGGTGGTGGTAGGGGGGGATGGGGGGTTACCCGGCAGCACAGCTATCTCGAGAGCCCTTCCACATATGGAGGCAATTATATCAAATGGTGTTCTCCGGCAATTCCCTCGGTCACAAAGAAATCACTGAAATTCTTATCCCAGTTCCTCTCCAGTCCATTCTGCTGCTATTTGGCTCGCCATGCGGCAATCCACTATCCTCATGTCTGTTAAAGGAAGAAGTCTTGATCATTATTTCTCTCTCTCTGCAGCAGCAGCTCCCCGCTCGTGATTACAGTGGCTCTCAAGGTTTTATTTCAAATTTCAAGACAGAGAAATGCCCTTGTGGAATATTGCATTTAGGTTTAGATTTTATGACACTGAGCCATAGGCCATGAGAGTTAGGCCTCTATATGTTCATTTTTCATAGGTTTGATTTTTTTTTTTTAATTCTTGCATGATAATCCACAAGATTTGTTTTATTATTTTTTGGGGGGAAGGGGGGGGGGGGTCTGTTCAGTCATGGTGGCTATCGCTGCTCATGCTATTGTGTTTACTCCAAACAAACCAGGAATTAGAGGATTTTTGCAGGGAAAGAGCTAGCAGACACTGGCTGTTTCATACAGCAAGTGTAAAACTTTTCATGAGCTGTTATAGAATATCAATTCTTATATCAATCAGACATAGACTAGCAAATCAGACATGTATTTCTACAAAAAAATGTCAGATTATTACTTTAAATCGTCTATTTTCAAGAAAGACTTGAACCATTATGATTATTCTGCCGGAGCAGAACTAGCGAGCAGTTTGACTATCAAAGTAATTTTCTGCAGGCTATGTTTTAATGTGGAAAGTTTGGAGCTGAGCTCCCAATATCAGATACGGAATCAAAGGTTGGAAGAGATGGGATTGAAAATAAAATGGAGTCATGACTTCATCCTTGCTGCAGCGTGACCTTGTGAACTGTTTCAGAAGTGATAGAGACAGACCATAATACATCTGATTGAAAAAAAAAAAAAAGATGTGTGGCGTGTGGGTATCACACTCGTTCATCTAGCAGTAAGCCTCCACTTTGCTTATACTGTAAGAGGCCGTGTTGAAAGTTAGATTCAATCCACGTTAATAATCAGCAGTGCAGATATCATCAGATATTAGATCTGATGGGATCAAAAGAGATGTGAGCCTAATGCTTCATCATCATGCTTGGGTCAGATTAAAATATAATCCATATAATGGTTGATTGAATGATAATGATTTTTGAATTTTGCCATATATTTCATATGTAATGAAATCCACTGGAATACACAAGATGACTCCGATAACTTTTGAATCAAATTAATCGAATATAATCACAGACGGTAACTTAAAAGTTACTTTAGCTCCAGAATCCGAACATTAAGAGGGGTCTACTCCAATAGACAGTAGTTCTGTCTTCTATTCAAGTGACAGTTCAGCCCAAAATCAAAAATACATATTATTCCTCTCACCCGTCGTGCTGTTTATCCATCTAGATCGTTTTGGCGTGAGTTGCTGAGTTTTGGAGGTCTCGGCCGTAGAGATATCTGCCTTCTCTCCAATACAATGGAACTGGATGGCACTCGGCTTGTTGTGCTCAAAGTGCAAAAAAAACAAAACAGCACTTTCATGTTGGGACTATTTTCTTTCAACCTAACTACACACAGCACGGGGTTGGACGTGGTGGCTCAGTACTTAGCACTGTTGTCTCACAGCAAGAAGGTTGTGGGTTCGAACAAGGTCCATCCAGGTTCTTTCTGTGTGGAATTTGCATGTTCTCCCCGTGTTTGTGTGCGTTTCCTACGGGTATTCCGGTTTCCTTCCACCATCAAAGACATGTATGTTAGGTAGGGGTGTCATGATACACTCAGTTCACGATACGATACGTATCACGATACTGGGTTCACGATAACGATACGATACGATACGATTTTAACAATATTTTTTTAAACTTGAATAATGACAATATATGACTGGAAAAGTAGTATTTTATTTGAAATGCACAAATACAAAACATGCTGTTGTGGGAAATTGTTATTACAATAACAACTAGAAAAAACATGAGATTGGAGATAAGGCTTATCTTGAAATAGAATGAGTTACACCGTCACTTAGATTTACTTTGAACTAAAAGGTTTCTCAGCAGTATAAATTCTCATTATGCATCTTCAGTTTTTCTTCAAACTCAAACAACAAGACTTTTCTTAGTCTATTTTTTATGCATCTTCAGTTTTTCCTGTCAAGTAAACAGTTTTGCCAGAAACTCAATTGAATGGTTTCTCTCCTGTATAACTTCTCATGTGTCTCTTCAGAGACTTGTTCAACTGAACTACTTTCCACACATTGAACTTCAACAAACAAAGACGTTTCTTTGTCTACTTTTGGATTTTTTTATTTTTATTTTTTTTTTCCACGATATGAGATTTCATCTCAACGATACATATCGTGACGTTTTACTATCGCGAAATTTCGTGGGACGATATATTGTGACACCCCTAATGTTAGGGTTAACCCCACCCCTTAAAAACCCACTTGCTACAGAGATCGTAAAAACATTGTCCCGGCAGGAGCAGGTAATCTTGCGAGGCAGCTGGATTCACGCAAGATCATCACGATCACACACAACTCTATCTTGCCACGCTCCAATGTATTGGTTTGAATCTGAACCACCAGTGTTTTGTACCAATCCGCATCCTATGAGGCATCTATGGGCGGGCTTTAGTGAGCCTGTGATAGACATATGGTTCATCCAATCAGGTGCCATTTTTTAAAAGTGCCTGCCCTTTGAATTGGCTTCCTGAGCGACTCGTTCCGAGATGGTTATGTGGAAACAAATCATCTGGCAGCAGCCGGGAGGGGGATTGGTACTCTGTATGATGAAGACTGCCCGGAGCCCATTGTCATAGTGTGGTTGCGGCCCTATATGCTCTAGGGCATTCACAGACTAGTCGACTAGTAAAACCACTAGTCGACACTGTGCTTAGTAGTCGACTAGTCGTAAATAAAAATAATAATAATAATAATAACTTTAACGACATACATGGACTATCATATCCCATATCCCATATCCCCCACAAAGAACATCAAAACACAACAAAACAAAACAAGAAAACTGCATAAGATACACAATAATCCAAGAACAAGCAACACTATTGGACAAACAAGCAAACAAAAACAATGCATTCAAAGTAAATACATAGATCTTGCCCTGTTGGCAGCTAGGAAATGCATAGCTTTAAATTGGAAAGCATCCAATCCCCCAGCTGTAGTTCACTGTTGGAATGAACTCTCAAGCTACCATACGTTGGATAACATTTACTACAAGAGCAAAGGCAGATTCTTAGACATCCCCAAAATATGGCAACCACATACAGAGTTTGACTTTAAGAACTTTTTACCCCAGTGTCATTAGGCCTATCAGGATAGGAGCTGAATGCATTGTTTTTGTTTGGTTGTTTGTCCAATAGTCTTGTTAGTTCTTGGATTATTGTGTATCTTATGCAGTTTTCTTGTTGTGTTTTGATGTTCTTTGTGGGGTATATGGGATATGGGATATGATAGTCCATGCATGTCGTGTAAATACCTCATGTTCTTTCTTAAAGATTAAAAAAAAAAAAAAAACGACTAGTCGACTACCTTTAGCGACGACTAGTCGACTAGTAAAATTCACTAGTCGTGAATGCCCTAATATGCTCCATAGAAGAAGAGAGTGTGCATCATTCTGCAGGGTGAGATGATTGGCAGGTGTATAGTTCAGTCGAAAGAAATTAGTCCCTAAAGGTTGGTAAGTTTACCCACCACTGCATCCCTGAAATATATAAGCTTTTCACATGAATAAGTAGACTTTATGATCACTTGAAGATTAATTCAAAGAATGCAACCTGTGCAGTGACTCTCCATGCTGCCGCGGCACAAGGCCAGCCAACAGACGTTACTCTGGACATTAATATTCACTGGCAACTGCTTCACAGAAAATCCCATTGCAAATCCAGGAATGTATCTCCTGTGGATTTGGGGGATTTGACATTTCACCAGCGTGGATGTCCCTCTGGCTTAAAGGCTTGAAAAGTGCATCTTCAGCGCTTCATAGTCTGTATTATTCCTCCATATTTGCCAACTGAACTCTGTATAGGTTATATATAATTCATTTTGTTCCCCAGCGGCGCCAAGGTCAGATCTATTTGGATGGCATTTCAACTGCGACCAATATAAATATGGATTATTGGGGTAAGCTTCCCAGAATTCCACTCTTCCTCTTTACTGTATGTATGGATGTGTCAATCACATGACGGTCAGATAACAAGGAATACCCAGGAAGTGCAAAAGGAGTGGTGTACTGTATATCACCTTTTGAATTGAGTAGGCTACCTGTCATCCATGAGCCATGTTTCAATATGTTTCCGTTAAGCATCTGCAGATGTGTCTCTGCACCAGCGTCACCACTACAAATCCCTCTGTACTCTGTATTGTTGTAGGCTACTCGGCAAATAACCCCGTATCCCCGACTGCAAATTCATTACCGTGGTCATGGATGAATAACAGTTTGTCTGGCAGTTTGGGGATTTGCTTTTTTATGTGATTAAAACGAAGAAATAATTGGATGCATTGTTGACTCACAGGTCAACCCAATTACTGCAATAAGAGTTGTATTTACATTTGGTCTTTACTTCGGTGACATCAAACACTGGAAGGCCCCCTGGGTCCTAAAACACATTTGCCTTCCGCACAATAATCTGCTTAAATCTCGCTTCAATTTTTGACACATTTCCCTGCTTTATAGAGTAAAGAAACAACAAAACAAAGGCAGTAAAAGCCTCAGTCCCATTGTTGTGTTTGTCTTTTTTTCTCTCTTTTGGCCCACTTTGGTTAGCACACTAAGCTAGCATAAAAAAAAAAAGGATTCTCATCAATCACCGGGCACACATGTCAAGACTGCCCTAATAAAAACGAGGTGTAAATAATGTAGGGGGCAGATATGGCGCGCGGCACCATTTGCTGTGTGGAGATATGGCTGTAAAAACACGCCCGGCACTGTTGTTTGTCTCAATCTGAGTGGCTTCACTTCCCTGTTTGCTACCACATCATCGTTTCAGCGCGCCAGAATCTCAATGTGTTTAAACAAGATTTTTTTTCTGTTCCTTTTTTTTTTGGTGGTGGTGGTGGTGGTGGGGTGGGGGCAGGTGGGGGGAGCAAACCAACTGCACATTCTAGGTAAAGGCGACTTGTGCAAGATCTCTGCATGTTATGAGGATTTTACGATGCTTTATGATTTTAATGCTGCAATGCTAAATGAGAAACATCAAATACTGATGTTTGATCAGGACTCCCCTTGGCGTCACTTGTTAACGCACATTACCCCTTTTTCATTTTTCAACTGCACTTTTTCCGTCATTTTTCGCCACCACGTGCCCCTAGCCAACAACTTGTCTCACGGTTATGGTTGGGCAACTAAAACAACTCTAGGCTAAAGATTAGAGAAATGGTTCGGTCATGTTAGATAAGAAAAATGTTGGTTAAAAAGATCAAAGGCATAGACCTTTTTATTTCATCACCTTGATATTTGATCACTTGGCCATACAAATGCAACGAAGAGGAGGCAAGTCCACTTATCCAGCACCGCATGCTTTCTCAGGTATTGAATGGCTTGGGCGGGGGCAGGTAGCGCGAGCGAGGGCAGGTAGCGGCCATCGTGTTGGTAACTTGATGAGAAGCAGTGCGGTTAGCTGATAGCATTTCCTTGTGTTAAGCGATGCACCATCAACTTATCATCCTTCATCTCAAGCCTTCTCATCCTTCCTGACTACAGCGAATAATCTGTCTTCAAGCATTTTGTGTAAAGCCTCATATTTCAGTCTTGCATGATGAGCAGCCCAACAATAATATGACATCCCTTAATGTAAAAAATAAGAAGAAAAGAGCGAGAACACAAGGCTCTCTAAAAATCTCTGACACAAATATGACCCCGAAATCCAAAGCGCTCTCACAGAGGCCTGTTGCGTTCACACCCATTGTTTGTAGCCAGTGAACCTGGCGGGTCGGACGTGGTGATATGCAGAGTAGCCGCTTTGATATATGTCTTACTGTCAAAATCCATACACTTCAGGAGGCCGCCTGCGACGCGCCGCGTGAGGGTTTTCTCACCGCACAATGGAGATGTCACACGGGGACATGTGGAAAGCTACGGCCCCCATTCAGCGCCCCCGGAGCCCCTGGAGAACACAAGAGGAAACCCCTCGTCGATAAAACACAATAGCTCCCCTTCCCCTTGACAACGGTGAAGTGGACTCTTGCGGGTGTGTGTATGACTGTAACGAGATTCAGGACGGAAGGCAATGACTTTGTAAGTGACTAGGAGCTGATATACGAGGGCCTGCTTAATTGGTGCCTCTTATGTGATGCATATCGCGCTGCCCGCGGGCTCCAGTCGCACCGACTATATGATGTATTTATGACACCGAGCAATTTTCTTGATGGAATATTTATGGCGGTGACTTTTTGCCCTCTTAGTTCATGTACACAAGGGGTCCACACATGTGGCCAGTTCCTGTGGGAGTTTGCACTTTACGTTAAAGTGTTTAGGCAGAAATTTACAGCGTGGCAATCAATCACACAGCAAGTCAGTCCAAATAATTACATCAATGAATAATTTTATAATAATTTTAAGAGTTGAGCAGCAAACGGGGGATTATCACCATTTGAATAATGTGTCAGCCTAAAAAAAATGATTCCAGGAATGAAAGTAAGACTTTGTTGAAATAATTGAAGCTATCGGTTATCTTCAGGCCTTTGCTTATGAAATATTCACATTTTAGAGGATGTCATCTGGTGGACCTATGGTGGAAATATTGGGCAACGATTAGCATACTCTATAATGTTAGCCAGTGTGGAAGAACATTTAAAGAGAGTGAAGCTGAAATAGACAGAAGAATTCCCTTTTGCTTGTGGGGATTTTGAATGTTCCACTCTGTTACAGATGATGATGATGATAATGATGAAGATGATCTGAGTTACTGCCCTAGTAGGCTAGTGTTCCCAATATCAGATAATGTATCAGATATCCTAAATGAGGAAAACTCTGTCCTTCTGTCTGAATCCCTTATTCGCATTGAGCATCATATAGGCAGGGTCTGACAAAGCTGATTTTTAAATTTTTGTACAAGTCTGCGCAGACTTGTGGCACGGGCATCCTCGGGTATGGACAAGTACAGTAATAATACTGTAACGGATCAGGTATTCGTCCAAGGAACCGGAGACTTGAAGTTGGTACAGGCTTTTATTCTGTGGCTTCACATCAGCTCCTCGCGGTAGCTTCGCTGCTAGCTCTACACACGTCCAGTCAACTCTCTCTCATAGCTTGACTGACCATGCCTCAGACAGGATGGTCACATACACACCCTTCCCCCTAGGAACAACCCCCACACATCAGTTCCTAGCTAAACACGGAAACACCACATTACACGCCAAACCCCGGATCGCTACAATACTTAATGACGGTGGTAGCTACATCAATGGTTTCAGTTTTATTTGATCAGTAAGCTGAATTCATTGCTAAGATTATTTTAGGATAAGCGTTAAATACCTGCTTGTTTTATGACATAATATCATCTCGTAGTTTGTTAGCTTGCCATTTTTTGACATCCAGTACAAAATAGATGTATAGGCAAAATCAATGAGGGTACATGGGCAATAGCCTACATACAGTACAGAGCCCATGAATCATGTGAGATTTTGCTGTCAATTTTCATCTGCACACGTAGGTGTAGCTGCACTCAACAGGTCAGCTACAGTACAAGCCAAAGGCTCTGGCTCTATTCAACATAATCATGATTCAAAACATGACTGGCACTTCTTCCTGCAGCGCACACACAGTATCCAGTCATGGCACCAGGAAAGGAAGAGCAAACAGAATCAGCTCTACTGAACTCCTCCATCTTTTCTTCTGCGCCAACGAAAATGAACCTTCCTCAAAAGTTCAAAGCGTCAGCGGAGGAGCTGCTGCTCTCTGTCATGGTCTGGAGGTAAAGAAGCAGCAGCCGGCGAGAGGAAGTCAGGACCTGCAGCGCTGTATGATGCCTTTGAGACCGTCGCTCTTCTGCAAAACCCCAGGCCAAAGAAAACTCCCCGCTAACAGCCGGTGGATTGTACCTTCACCTGGCCGAGGATATAACATGTACATTCATGGCATAGAACAGCTCCTACCTGCCTGCTGAGACAAGGCAGTCTTTCAGCCCCGCTGTGTGTTTCCTCAACCAGAAAACTCCCTCCTGAGAGTTTCTCAGATGAATCATCCAAGACCATCTTGATCATCCGTCAGAAGTCTATATAACTTAGAATTACAGCACTCAGTAATGATCTGGCTACTCAAACTTCTTTTTGTTGTTGTTGTTGTTGTTGCTTTCATTACTGATTTCCATGCAATGTTAATGAATCCCCAATCAACCCTTGTGAAATCAATCATGAGGATATAATTAAAAATGAATAAGTTTTTTCTTTTTTCCTTTTGCTGAACGAACACAAACAAGTTACTTTGAAAAAGCCTGACAAACTCATTGGTGCAGACGGCGTAAAGAGCTCAGAGTTCAGGAGAGCAGCTGCCTCTAAGATACAAGTTCTGTAAACACTTTCCTGGCAACCCTCGGGGCGCAAAGTTTACCCAATATGACCGTGAATATTTTAAGAATCAACCGGTGCTGAAAAACAACTTTGAGGAATAAAGACGTCTCTTTCAGAATGTTATTTCGCTACCTGCTGTGAAGTATGGAAAGCCGCGGCCGACAGGGTGCCAGAAAGCAGAAGTCCCACAGAGGCAGAACTGAACGCAGCATCTAATCACACATTTGATGTGTGCAAAAAACCTCAGCGGCGATCACGTCGGGATATGAACCAGCAAAGGCACATCTAACAGTGTACAACATTCAGAAATATAAACAACTCGCCGCACAAAGGTCAAACACGGCCATATTCTCAAAGTGTATAACTTCACGTTGACAGCACTGTAAGAAAGGCTGCGCCGAGGCAAAATGAGTGACCTTTTGCACAATAACACATGGCACAACAGCCCCGTCAATCATAGGCACTGTGTTCGACTCCAGCCCATTGGTGGTCTTTGCCCCTTCATAGTATGGGGCAGCGGGGTACAGAATGGGGGGTAGCAGGAGACCAAAGACGTTTACCTCGGCCAGGCGCCGGCCGGTCGCTGACGACTGTAATCTCTGCCATTGATTATAATGGGCTCCCGAGTCTTAGGGGGGGGGGTAACCCGCCTCCCAAGATGGAGTGGGACCACAGCGGAGGAGGGGGGCCTGATGGCAAAACGGGAGGAAGAAGCGCTTTCTGATGCCGTCCGATGGGGGTGTTTGTTGGTGTGAAAGACTCTGGTGCTATAGCAGCCCCAGAGAGATGTTACCTGCTGTGGTGGATCTATAGGAGTGGAGATTTCTAAAGACAGCTCGTATGAATAGAGGTTTAGAGGCATTCTGACAAAGCGTAAGAGAGCGAGCTGGAGCAACTGCTGGGAGGCAGATTTCTCCACAGCCATTAGTGAATAGTTGGAATACCTTTGAATACCTTGACTCATATTGACAGACGAGCAAAGGGAACGGAGAACGGCATGCTCGTCTCTCATCCAGGGTCATCATAAACATCCAATGACATCAAACAAGTACGTCTGAAAGGATGCTGAGATACACGAGGTGCCGTGTGCACAGAAAGCGTTTTTGTTGTTGTTTTTTGAGCTGCCAATGCCTTTCTGCAATTCATTTTCTATGGCAGTGGTTCTCAAAGTGGAGTCCGGAGACCCACAGGGGTTGTTGAGGGGGTTCCAGGCGGTCCCGGGACAAAAGGAGAATCATTTATTTTCACTATAATTCCATCATAAGTAACACAATGACAGAATGTATGACTATTTTGGTCATGGGTTTCATACACTTTCTGTAAAAGAATATCTAAAAGCAAAAATCTCATCAAATGGTCAAATGTTTGTGGTGTGTTTAGTGGTCCTTGAGAACCACTGTTCTATGGTAAAGACGCACTAGGAACGCTCCTCTTCCCAGCACCGACCAATCAAAATCGAGGAAGAGGCAGGACTCAAAAGATCAACAAACATGGTGGAGGAGAGGCCCCAGGTCAGAAGTATCAATTCCTATTAGCGTGTTGGATTTATACTAGCTTGCTATGTACCTTGTGTGTTACTGTAGCTCGGTGTAGTCGCAGACTGTAGTTCAATCATGGAAGACCAAATAAGGCATTAATAGAGCACCCCATGCGTCATAACCCAAATGACATCATAAATGACATCATAAATGACATCAGTTATGACATCATAAATGCCCTTCTCCCAAATGACATCAGTTATGACATCATAAATGACATCAGTTATGACATCATAAATGCCCTTCTCCTGGTACTATATAAAGCCCCATCACCACAGCTTAAATCACACTTGTGCAGTCATCACTCACCTTGTGTCAGCATCACGCATTCATCCAGCATCTCCAGAGCAAAAAGCTTCATTCAGTCCAGCACCATGTCTGAGTCCGAAAACGAGCAGCAAAGTTTCAGCTCCACCGTGGACGCTTTCCTCCAGAGCACATTCAACGCCCCGGCCAGCCTCGGGCAAATCCCCAATCCCCAGGCTCCATCTCCGGGCGTCACAGGCGTCTCATGGGACGCTCCCCTCACCAGGGGCCGCGGCCGCAAAAGAAGATCCAACGTCAAGGAGGTCCTCGTCTCGCCTGGATCTCAGTCCGCACAGCACTCCGGAGGCCGCGGCCACGGCCGCGGCAAAAGAGCCCAGAAGTCCACCTCCCCCGGATCTCAGTCCGCACAGCACTCCGGAGGCCGTGGCCGCAGCAAAAGAGCCCAGAAGTCCACCTCCAAGAAAGGCCCAGCGAAGCGCACCACGACTGCCGGCTCCTCGGCGGACGCGCCAAGGCTCCAGCTCGCGAGCCCCACGCTCCCCACGGCAGCAGCCCAAACAGCCCTGCCCCAGGTTTCAGGTCGTATCCCCCCTTTTCAGCCGGCATCTCTTCCGGCGGCCGCAGTCATTGCAGGCCGGGTGCCAATCCCCGAGCAACTCTGCCCTGTTGCATACGGCCGCTTCCCTCTCCCGCGTCCGGTCGGGTATTATCAAACATGCATTTAGTCCCTGGTTTCAGTCAACGTTGCGGCATTGCTGCTGCACTCATTTCAGGCCGGGTGCCAATCCCTTAGCATACGGCATACGGCATACGGCCGCTTCCCTCTCCCGTGTCCATTCGGGTTTTAACAACATGCCTCTAGTCCCAGTTTCCAGTCAACCTTTTCTTTTTCATAGCATGGTTCCTCTCTTACGCATCCAATCCATCGATCCAATCCCAGTCATTTAGATAAAGTATAACCCTTGTAAACTTTTCCGGCCATGCTGAGTAGCGCGCTAGCTACCTGGCTAGCCACCGGCCTTCCATGCTATACTGCGCATGCGCGTGGCTGGTCTAGCGTTGCCAAAGATGCGCATTGCAAATGCAAGATGCGACACTATCGTCTCCCGTCGCATGCTTCAGGCAAAATGGCGATAATCATCAGTTCTGCTGTTGCCGTCCTTCAAAATATAAGAAAATGTATAGCTCAGGACTGGCTTGAATGTGGGAAAGCGGGGTTCGAATCCCGTGTGCGCGCTGATATTTTAATTTAAGATCCTGGTGAAATATGGTCTAAATCTGAAGTTCAATAAACGTCTGCAAATAGCGGGTGAAAAAACTTTCACTTTCAAATTTAAACGTCTTTTCAACCGAAAAATGCTTGCGGGTGGTTCTGGCTTCAGCATATGCTTGAATTAAGTTCTAGAGGTGAATGGTTGCAGAAAAGAGGCACCATGAGTTCCCTACTTTCTCCCAGTAGGGAATCGATCTTCCTCTACGAGATTTACTCTGGTATTGCAAATGCATACGAAGCTTCAGTCTCGATCATAAACAAAAGGTGCTCCTCCCAGTCCACCACGGCTTTAATGTGCAGTGCAGCATCACCCGGCTTTCCGTTATGCATAACTCGTCAGGTCAGCAGAGCTCATTCCCCGGTCACGGCGCAGTAGATTCAGCAGAGCACATCCCTGGTCACAGCACAGTGGCTACAGCAGAGCATATCCCGGCAGCGTTGCCAGACGTACGATAATTATCGTACCCGTACGATAATTTTGACCTCTGTACGATGTACGATCAATAATCCCCAAATCCCCCAAACGTACGAGAATCTCATCATTTCGTGACACTTAGACGAATCCTACGTCTATCACTCTATCTGTTTATACAATCATCTCTTCAAACAAACATATTTGCAGCTAATACGTGCAGGGTGTTTTGTTGTTGTTGCAACGCAGGCTGAGACCACAGTGTTGAAAAATCATGCCAAGTCCAAGAAGTAGCCTGTGATTAGCGCAGCCCCCCGACATAGGCGCGCCGAAGGCACGCGCGCTGGGGAGGGGGCGTACGATAATTTCACTCCAAAAACGATAATTTTGACCCTCTGGTACGATATTTCAACATTTGCCATCTGGCAACACTGTATCCCGGTCACAGCAGTGGCTCAGCAGAGCATATCCCTGGGCACAGCTCAGTGGCTTCAGCAGAGCTCCTCCCCGGTCACAGCACAGTGGCTTCAGCAAAGCATATCCCTGGTCACAGCACAGTGGTTTCAGCAGAGCTCCTCCCTGGTCACAGCACAGTGGCTTCAGCAAAGCATATCCCCGGTCACAGCACAGTGGCTTCAGCAGAGCTCCTCCCTGGTCACAGCACAGTGGCTCCAGCAAAGCATATAGCCGGGCACAGCACAGTGGCTTCAGCAAAAGTATACCCCCTGGGCACACCTCTTAGAAAATTGGAACGGAATCTCATTTTTCTACGACGAAATCGTCTCGTCTGCCGACGACTTAAAACTTTCTACAGATGCAGCACATTCACTGCTCCCCCTCCCGCTGGACGTCAAAACTAATCAAAAAGGTCATGGCACGAAAACCGCGCGTCTCCACAGCCAGTCTCTGCCTCAACTGAACTAAGTCCACCGTACAGCTCAGCCGAGGGTGCGGGTGCAACTCTCCCGAAGTGACAGTACACGACTGTCAAAACAAATGAAAAAGGCCCATAATAGACATACCGTAGACACGCAACTTAAAGTCAAATCCAAGGGGAAAACGTACTTATTAACAATGGTCAGCCCACCTTTAATATTCCAAATGTCAAAATGCACAAATCAGAACGTGCATCTATTAGGAATAGAACGGATAGATAGGAAAACTATGAGAAAAATATCAAGCCTATCTTTGCCTCATACAATTTGGGATAAAGTAAGTGCACAACTAAAGAATATAACATTATGTCTACTCATTTTTAGACATTTTCATGCCATAATAATATAATGCTAAAGGTTAAATATTGCATCTTTAAGCCATTGCTGGCTATGCTCATGCAGGTTGTTGCGACCTTGGTCATTACTGACCTTAAAAAATGCAGGTCATCGCTGACCTTTTTCTTTTGGGGGGGGTGGTCCCCTCCCGGGGGGGTCCTCCCTTCAACAACTGGGCTGCTGTCCTCATCAGCCATGCGTCCTACATCCATCCAGAGCAAGCTGCTATATCATCAGCCCAAAGATGCCTCCTTCCATGATTGGTAGGAAGTATTAATGCATTTCGTTGGTGGCGGTCTTCTCTCCCAATCCCCGTTTGGTGCCCATGCCCGGGCAATTTGCATATAACCCCATAAGTGTCCTCGCCATTGCTTAACCTCAGTCAGCCCACGTCCTGACAATTTGCACAACCCATCATCCCTGCATTCTGCTTAAACATCAGTCAGCCCATGTCCTGACAAGTCAGCCCCCGTCCTGACAATTTGCTCAACCCATTATCTCTGCATTCTGCTTAAACCTGTCAGCCCACGTCCCGAGAAGTCAGTCCACATCCTGACAACTTGCTCAACCCATTATCCCTGCATCCTGCTTAAACTTCAGGCAGCCCACGTCCTGACAAGTCAGCCAATGTCCGACAATCTGCATAACCCATCATTCCGGCATTTGCATAAACCTCAAATCAGCCCTTGGCCCCCTTTTCCTCATCTCTCCCCATCATCACATGACAGGATCCTGGTTCATCCTTCACTTCAAGACCACACTCCAGAAATGCAACATCCCTGCAGAGAACTATTCCAGTCACTCCTTCAGGATCGGAGCAGCCACATCAGCAGCCATGCAGGGGGCGTCCTCCGCCTCCCTTCAACAACTGGGGCGCTGGTCCTCATCCGCCTATGCATCTTTCATTCGACCAGAGCAAGACACCATATTATCAGCCCAAAGATCCCTCCTTCCATGACTAAAGAGGCAACAAGCACTTCGTTGGTGGTGATCAAACTCTCCTTTTCCTCATCAATGCGCCCATGCCCGGGCTATCCACATCCACGCCCTTGCAACCCCGCTTTGCCTTAAAAAACCCCGGTCAGCCCCTCATCTCCCGACATGCCTAAATTCTCCCCCCGTCAGCCCACGACCTGACTAAAGCATACCCCAGGCGAGCTCCATGACCCCCGTTTTCACTCTCCCAGTTCCTGAAATAACTTTAAATTCCTTTGGGGGATGTCCTATCTCATACAGCACTGACGCCCCTCTCTCATAAGCAAGAGGAGCGTCACATCATGGAGTCATACGCCATACTCAAACTGTCTATTCTGATTCAATAAAGTTTGTTAAAATTATATTACGAGTCTCTCATGATTGAAGTGTAGTCGCAGACTGTAGTTCAATCATGGAAGACCAAATAAGGCATTAATAGAGCACCCCATGCGTCATAACCCAAATGACATCATAAATGACATCATAAATGACATCAGTTATGACATCATAAATGCCCTTCTCCCAAATGACATCAGTTATGACATCATAAATGAATCACTTTAAACAGTCATAGGACTTTGAAAAACACAGATTTGATGTAAAAGAAAAATCTTGCTGTTCAATAGATAAGATCAGATATGTCTTCATTTTTCTGCCACCTGTTGGTTATTAAAGGACTTGTATCCACTTGAAAATAAATCTGCTGTAAAGATGATGAATAGCAAACAATGCTAGAGATTAGCCGAATTTGGACCCATAACATTACAAAACACATGTCCTCCAAATGATAACATTTTTCAAACCCCCCCCCCCCTCCCCATGACCTTTATTGACCTCTTTTGATGACCAGTACGGATTGCAACAACATGGTGTATGTAAAGCCTTTTGAGAGTTGACTGTGACAAAGGGCTATATATATAAATCAACTACTAGACATATGGATAGAACTTCTTCATTCACCAGTGGTCTTCAATCCTGGCCCTCAGGACTGCTGGTTTCCCCTCCTACCAGCTGGTTAATTGTATTGACCTGGTGTCCCAGGTGTAAATCAGCCCCAGACTACAGGTAGGTGGCTAAAATGAAAACTAGCCAGATTCAGGGTCCTGAGGTCCAAGATTGCTGATCGCGGTCCTGCAAGTCTCAGGCAAAGAACTCCGCCCCCATCCCCGCGCCCTGCCAACCCTATCCTGTCCCCTTGAGGTTTTGTGGCCTATAGTCAAGAAGAGCATATTATATGTCACCATGGAAAATACTGGAATAATAACATGGTCTGTCATTTGCTTTTGGCTTGAGAACAAGGCTTTTTAGCCTTTGTAGATGAGATGTTGGAAATGTCACTCGCTCTCATCATTGTCATGCATCACTGAGCAGTTGAGTTTGTGTTCCCAGAGCACGGGCCGGAAAGTGAATTCTGAAATCTCAGCAGAGGTCTGGCAGGCGAAGTAATTGTCAAATCATTAGGATCAATAACACTATCAACCTCCCACAGATATATTTTTGCTCATTCTGTGCAATAGGGCGCAGTAAAGCCATATTTATTGCCCCTTAAAAAAGAAACTGCATACCGTAGTACTGTATGGTTGGATGTTTCTAATTTGCGTGGCTATGGCACTTAACGGCTGCACAATCTCTTTGCGGAGAGCGCGCGCCGCGGAGAGCCAATACATCACGCCGAGCTTGCTGAGTTGGAATTGGAGTGTTGCTGGCGATGGCTGATGTGCTGGGGGGCAGTTTTTCCTCCGGGCTTACCTGAGCCGTCAGAGGCAGCTAGCGGACGACAGGCTTCTCCATCTAACAGCCTCCTCGCGCTCTAATAACTGCGAGGCCCATCTCGGAGAGAGCCCAGCCGGCCGCGTGACTGATCAATGTGGACAGGTAGTTTCAAGGCCAACGCTCATACTGCCCAGAACAGGGAGCGAGCAGGGCAGCACATTTTCCTGAGGGCTCAGCTGTATCTATCGGTTACGTTATATCATAAACTTATTTGTGTAGCACTTTTGGAAACATAGTTACCAAAGTGCCTAACAGACAATAAAAAAAAAACCCCACCATGAATAAAAAGCCAAGGGAGGCATCAGGTAAAAACACAGATGTATGCGCTTTTGGGATCTTCATGCAAATCCAATTTCATGTGGGTTAACACTAGCGCAGCGCTTTTTAAAGCTAACATTTCAGCAGTAATTTCAATATGAAGCTACTGTACTTATTCATGACTATGGAAGCAGTTATAGTTTAAATATAGCTCTAGGTGTGTGTGTGTGGGGGGGGGGGGGGGGGGGGGGGCTAAACGGGCTCCAAGTCAAAACCTGGTGTGTGTGTGTGTGTGTGTGTGTGTGTGTGTGTGTGTGTGTAAGCCAGCGGCAAACAACATCTTCACTCTTATAAGAAAGGCTGCTATGTAAGACGAGTACAACATAATCGTTCCGGCAATACTCTCACTGAGGATCGTTTCCAATTCGCTGGCTCCTATTTCCTTGCTATGAAACATTGTGGGTAGCTGCACCCTGACTGCCAACTCCAATACCCATCTCAACAGGCAGCACGTCATGTGGTCAGGCAGGAAACACCTACCATTGGCCAGCCACAGTTTCCATGGAGACCACAGTCCCCCGTTCCCTCCAAGTGTAAACAGTGAGTGAACATGAGACGATTCATATAAATTGTTTCCTAATCTTGTTATTTCTTATTTCCATGCTGGAATGGCTATTGGATTACAAGTGTAGGGGGAGTAGGGAAGGAGAAGTTGCAAAAAAATAAAAAATAAAGAAGAAGAAATTTCCATGATTTGATATTTCATTTGAGTGCATGGCAAGGTGCAATATGGACTGTCATTTACCTCTGTGTTTCTGTGAAATGCACATTGCAAATGATGACATATGGTAATAGTGAGTGACAGTTCAGTATGCTTAATTTGATTATAAGAGGTTCATTCCCGGCAATATAGGAATGAACGGTTATATCAGAAACATAACTAGTTTGCAAGAAAGGCCTTACCTCATAACGTTAAGAGTAGCATAGGCCTACTGTAATGTGTTTCCATGCCGACCATGTGTCAATTTCTTCAAATGGTGGATTTGATTATGTTTTGAAGGGACACTCAAGTATAGTATTATAGCTAAGAATGTGGCCGGCAAACATGCATCAAAAACTCATTTTAAAATCAAGTCAAATCTCCCCCTTTTTATTTTCTTTGCTGCAGTCAAGCCCGGCGTTTTTCTCGCACGTCTCGTCAATTCAATCATCTCGCTTTGAGCTTGAGGGTGACTTATGGATTCCACTCCTATTTCTGTCAAGCAAAACGCCGACCTATTTGGACCACAGTAATCTCCAACTCTTTTGTACTGCACTTGATGACACCCAGAGTCTTTTTTCTTTCTTTCTTTTTTTTCTCCAGGCTGAAACACAAGACAGAAAGGTTAGCGCCTCTTCACGGCCTCTGCATTTGCTGCTCTGCTGGATTTCAAAGGGAAGAGCGAGTCCGTGTGCCCAGGTCAGCCCACTATATCATGTCCAGATATGAAGAGACTGTCAGTGCGGGGGCAGAGGCCCATGAAATAAACACCTCTTGACCACTGGCACCCTTTGCATTCATCATGACTTCACCGCGCACGCATGCCACCGCCCCCTAGCTGCACGAGAAAAAAAAACATCGTTTTTCAATTAATGGAATTACAACGTATACCGTAAAAAACTGGTACCGTCATAGCCTGCTAATACTAAAGCTAATTTTCAAAGTGCTGGGCTAAGCTTGTTTTTCCGCTTATGCAGGTGCTGAAATGATGCCCCTTTTTATACAGCAGCCATTCATCATGTTTCGCACAGCAGCGTTCAGAAGCGCCGCTTATTTCCTGCGAGAAGAAAGCAGAGGTTTTTATTGGTGGTTTATGGTGTGCATTCACATAACACCCAGAGCCCCCCTACAACAACCCACTGAAGTAGAAACTACATTACCACTCCCACTGCATACTCACATGTACATTTGTTCCCCCACTAGTTCTGTCGGTGTGCGCGGCTATAAGCGACATGAAATGACTATGTTAATCCTCGGCATTACATCATCTTGTTTGCGTTGAGAGCATAATGTGTGTCTCGCTCATGAGCTGACGCCAATCTTGTGTGCTTCTGCAATTCTGAGCAGAATAAAAGCAGGCGCAATGGATTTCACAAATCCAATTAGTTAGTTTCTCTCGGCCGATCGTAAGAGCCGTGCTATTGTACATTAATGGCACAAAGTGATTAGGGAAGTGAAGACAGTCCATTACAATCATCATTGTTATCATCCTCTAATCAGGGATATTACCTCGAGAGGGAAAAGGCTAACTGTTCCTCAAGGACACGCATGGGTCGTTAATATGATCAGGGCAAGACGTCCTAGCTGACCTCAACAGTACTTGCAACAAACAAACTCCACATCCAGTATGGGACGAGGAAGGTGATCTTCTGAATGTCGAAGAAATGTTGTTCATATTCCTGGGTAGAGTAGTATTTGCTGGAGTGCCACAGAGTTTCAAGTATTTGAAAATCAATTTTCTGAATTGCCCTGATCCAAGGAGACCATCCCAGACTATTTATTTGCAACTTCTTTTTCCACCAAGGTCTGATTGTTAATAGCATTGCATTACCAAACCCCACTGCTGAAGTGCAGTCTGTTGCCCAAATAATCACACTTTCTTCGGTCTGTTTATGTTGTGTGTGTGTGTGTGTGTGTGTGCGTGTGTGTGTGTGTGTGTGTGTGTGTGTGTGTGCGTGTGCGTGCATATGTGTGTGTGTGTGTGCGTGCGTGCGTGCGTATGTGCGTGCGTGTGTGTTTTTGTGTGTGCCTTGGTCCATCCCTTCACAGTTAATCCCACGGCTCGACTCATTGATTTAGGGTTATTACTTTAGTGGCCACCAGGCTGCGGAGTGGACGAGGTCTGGGATTAACGAGGCCACTGATAAGAGTGCAACAGAAACCCGCATCTCTGTACTTAATAGGTCGTTGAGATGGGGTGCCTTCCACACTACAGCTTGCCGAGCCCTTGGGATTTCATTACACAAAGACAAATGGACAATCCAGGCACAGCTGAATTTTGGGGATGGGGAGGGCAAGTGGGGTGGCTGGGGGGTGGGTTGGGAATGGGGGGGGGGGGGGGGGGGGCAGGCAGGCAATTAGGCTAATCAGTGGGAGACTGTCTCAAGTGGCAAGGGAACACGCAGTGAGGCAACCTAGTGAGAGGCAGTGCAACAAAGGAAGTGGCACATTTGCCCCTCCTCTGGAAACGGGGGAACAGTGCAGGCGAAGGATCAGAGCAGGAAGCTACGTTTTTTTTTGCCCAGCGGCCGCAGTGGCCGATGGGTGCCAAAACACAGCAGCTATAGCCAACTACACTCTCTCTGTTTTTCCCAGCCGCACATGACTTTTAGCATGAGAAAGAACCTGCGGATGAGGGCTGGCCATCTGCCAACGTGGCTGCTAGGGGGAGAAAATCCTACAGTCAGAGCCAAGATGTACCAGCATGTGGCTGGTTGGTGGTAATTCCCCAGCCTTCATCCACACACACAAAGACTCTTCACCTGGACGGTTCAGCTCGGATTAGAACAGATGCCACGCTGTTCACATGTTCATAAGGAGCTGTTTATATATGCTAATTCTTCCCGTTAAAAGGCTTGAGGTTGAAACAAAAACAAGTCTAAACGGCATAAATTACCAATCAAAGCTTTGTGGAGGAAACCCAGACTCCATGGCAGGATATGAAAGCCAGTGTGAGACATTTTCAGTTTTAGAACTGAGGCATTTTAGCAGATCAGTGTTGTCGTACTCGAGTCCTGGACTTGGGAATCGAGTCCGTGTCCTGTTCTCATTTTCAGGACTTGTTGACTCGACTTGGACTTGAGCACTCGTGCACTCGGACTGAGAAGTTGGAGACTCGGACTCTGACTTGTTCATTGATAAAGACTGATTCCTTTTTTTGTAATAGGCCCTAATAATTTGGCATAAGATAGCTTACGTTTCGTGTAAGGGCAGGCATGTGTGTTCCACCTATACAGTACATGCGGAGGATTCACATTCATGTTCACTAACTCCAGACTCGGACTCAGGGAATGGGGAATCAACTTGGATGCTTCTTTGGTGACTTGGACTTGGACATGCACTCGAACACTGGGGACGTGAGACTTGACTCGGACTCGAGATATAGTGACTTGACTATACAACAACACTGTAGCAGACCCACAATTTCAAGAGCAGAGTTCAACAGCAGAGGCACATCAAAGCCATCAATAAAAGAACAAATCAATCTAACATGTTGTGTCCCTATTATTAAATAGAGACACTGCGGAGCGCGTCGTCATTCACAAACCATGGCCAAAACGGGGGAAAACAACCCCCCCCCCCCCAATCCTGGCGTTCTCCTATGTCGTGTGCATGGTCGTGTGTTGCACACAAAGATCATATACGGAAGATGAACACTCCCGACTTATTTCCTTGACAGCGAGATCCACATTTTTCTTCTCGCCAATTCTCAATGGCTTCCTTGTTTTGCTCAGGAGTACAACAAGACTTTAATTGGCGATGTTTTACATTTGTTGTCTGCGCAGCCCACCACACAACAGCTTTTAACTATGTTTAATTCAAGATAAATGATGCTGGTGTATGGAAGTGAATGGAGTGCTTTCCCCCGTGATGGGCGTGGCCTATTTCATGCAGTGTCTCTATACTCGAAATTTCTAGCGTGCCTCGCACGCTTCACTCGCTCGCCTCAGATGCGCATGCGCTAGTGCGCCATGCACCCCCTCGCCTTATTATAGTAGTGAGATATATGAGGACTAGTGGTGAGAAAAGAAATAAAAAGCAGGGATATACGATGGGAAAGAGGGAGGGAGGGGTGGAGAGAGAGAGAAAGGTGTTAATATTCACTGGTCCACCAGCTTGTAAAAATTTACAGTCCATGACTAGTTGGGCTCTCACCCATGGCTGGGCCAAATTGCATATCATCCACATGTCAGCCTGTATGAGAAAACGTGGATTTTTGCAGGGATTCTGTGAGCATATCGAATGCACCAAAACTGCTCTCTATCCAAGAATTTCACTTCAATAAATGTCTTCTTTTGTATGCTCAGCATGTGTTGCTCCTAGTTGTTAAATCTATTATACTCTTTTAGAATTAAAACGTTTCATTCCACACCGGCTTTCATGTTTCTCCACAAATGTTGCTTTGATAAGAGACGAAAAGCCTATACCCAATATTGTGCAAAGTGGATGAGAAAAGAAAGTCTCTGTCGTCAAAGGGACTTAGCCGCGGCGGCGGAGGCACATCTCAGTGTACATCTGAGTCCAGTCTTTGAAGCTATAAGTCTGCTAAAGCTTCCTGTTGGAAACAGGGCTCCCAGCACTTGTTTTAATTGCTCCCAGAGAAAGAGGTGAATGGCTAATGAGTAACAGATTACTACATGTAAAGGGGATTACACTCAATCTGAATAGAAGATATTGGCAACTGGAACAAGCCTGTTAGTTACTGTCAAAATACTCTTTCTACTCCTGTAATCCACTATTATTTCCTTTTCTAGCAATGCCTTTTGTATATCCTCTGGATTCTTGAATCAAATTATTTCCCCGAGTTTGTTCAACGTCCCCCATCGTTCCAATACAAGAGAATACATGTACATGTGCTGTGAAAAGTTTGAATCCCCAGACTGAATAGGAAAATCCAGGCAGGAAAATAAACAACTAATAGTGACAATAACAAGCATCAAAGTGCTCTTGAGCAAGGCACTTACTGTAGCCCCACTGGCAATTCATAGAAGAAGACTATATAGTTCTACTGATCAGCTACCAGCAGTCAATACATGTAAATCGGTATGAGTTGTGCTGAAAAAACAAAGCAAACTTAATGGCAAGCTGATGGTCAATATGCCACTATACTATCTGTCTACCTATTGGGAATCTGAAACTGATCAATATCACAATCAAAACATTAGCAGCGGTAAAGGATTCCACCATTAAAAGCTATTATGGAAATAGATGCAATGGCAAGCATCAAATCAATACGTGCACGCATCCACTCACCGTGGGGAGTCATTAGGAGCGTTTCAATTGAATTCCCTCACGTAGATCAAGCGTGCTGAAACACAATGGACTTTCCATCCTGTTTTTGAATGGCTGACTTGACACGGGGCGGCTTATTGCCATTGTGTTGACACGAATTTACTTCGACAACACACAGAGAGGAGATCAAATGTCGTCCTCTCTCCTAATGGTTCCATATCCTGTGAGGTTAATGACCTGTGTAACGTGACATTATGAACCGCAATATCGGCGATGGTGGAGAACTCTTATTAATCTCTTCTTGTAGCCGGACACAAGCGCAGCCGGACTGGACACTGATAAGTTGCAACTGCTGCCTCAGCAAGTCTAGCCAATGAACTGAAGAGTTTTGTTGAGATTGTCCACCATCTGAACAAGTGTTGCACTATTGCAAGGTAATTGCTCGTGCAAAAGTAAAACAGATTGTTGTGTTTGTTAAAGGTTAGAAGATAACCCCCCCCATATATAGCTTAGGCTACTGTATTTTGGTATAGAATTCATTAATTGCCATGTTGGTGGGTGGAATTACATTTTTACTTGACTTTAATTTAACATCCACCTTGCATGTGTTTCCTTTCCAAGAAAATAAATCTGGTTTCTGATGGACTTTATCTTAAAGTTGAGCAAATATGCATTGCTATTTGCTGCCATTTGCTAATGGTTTGTAGAAATGTATTGAAATGTCCTGTATTTATGTCAGACTGGGATCTTTGAAGTTTCCTGAAATTCAGGGCCACAGTAAAGCAAATAACGGCTATTTCATTTTATATTTAAGGTGCCATCTGATATAGTCACTACTGCTGTCACCAAGCATTTGCAAGGGTAGCTTTCAATGTATACAGTAATGTGGAATGTAGGCCACGATTAATCTAACATTCGGTCATATTCATGCAAATTGGGTCATATTCTACAGATTTGACTTGTAGATGGAAAAATAAACTTTTTTGAAATTAATGATATCAATCAATCACTGCTCTTGTACTGCAGTATTTAGACACATATCAACCTTTGTCTCAAAATTCAGGCAAAATATGGCTTCAAAATGCAAGTGCATCTCTTCAATCCAGTAAGTCCCTATGTAAACAAAGACAGCAGCAGGGCAACAGTTATTGAACATGGGGTGCCATACTGCAATTATGGACTGGGGCTGTAAGATACAAAAAAGTAGAAGATGGGATTTGGAATTTTTTTGGGGGGGGATACTGAATGTGCTCAGTATCTACAGTATATGCTATCTCTTTTACCTTTGTATATGATCGTTTGCCCAGAAAAGGAATTACGTAACAATGAGAAAAAGTCCAAGCATGACTGGACAGTTGCATCTTGTTAGTGCCGCTCAAAACACGTGAAGCTCCCCCACCATGTCAGATGTTAATTGGATAATCAATCTCTCCTAAATTGTAGTGGCCCGAGGCCTTGGTGGAGCACTTTATCAATGTCACCACGTCAGCATCTCCCTTCCGTGTCCTCATTTCCTCCCTTCAATAAGCTGCAAAGTTCAGGGAGTTACAGTGGAGGATTTATCTGTGTGTGAATCTCTCAGGCTTAGGAATAGGGGGACAGTTACAAATGGGCGGCAGCGGCGTTCCAGGTGATTTATACCTCTTTACAGGACAGTTCACAGGGGGAATGCACCGAGTCTGATATCTGTGACCTTTGACCCTCAGCCAAGCTTTTACAAGTTATCTTGTCAGGAACCCGCGAGACTTGAACGCTGCCCCTCTCCGGCCTGAACTCCTACAGCAGATGTTTATGGAAGGGGGCTGGCCCTCCCCCCACTTAGTTGCCCTGATGGAATTCAGGTGGCAGCAGGGCTAACAACATATGGAAAGCCCATTAGAGACTGCATTAGAACTAACCTTTCAAGCCCTGTGTGCGTGCTATATTTCATCACGCTGGACATTACCTGCATATACAAGCATTAGACTCGCTTCCACTGAGGAGGGACTCGAATGCGTAGGCTATTGATGCCTGAATTTGGGGAAATCTCAGATGAGTGGACTGAAAAGAAGAAGGCAAAAACAAATCCAGAATAAGATGTTGGCATTTCACACACAAAAACAGGAGTATGTATAATAATATCAACGTACATTTGAAACAAAACATTTCGAAAATGTGGCAGTTTATGTCTACAATCTCAACATAAATTTGAAACAAAAAAGCTGGTTAATTTGAAAACCTGCTTGCTGCCTTTTCGATGTTAAACACAAATAAAACCGCTTTGGTTATGTTTAGGCAAGTAAAGCAACTTGGTTAGGTTTGGGCAACAAAGCAACTTGGTTATAGGTTTAGGCAACTAAAGGTTAGGGTCTTGGTTTGGGTTGGGGTTAAAACCGATAACATGACATGCCTCGTTCGGGAGGCGCCGGTGACGTACTTAAACACGAGACAGTATGAGCTGTATGATGTTAATATTGACGTACTGTATGGAAACGTGATATGCAACGTATTTTGGTCCAGAAACGTACAATGCCGACATTTTATTCTGGTGACTGAGCTGGAAAAAAACAGGAGGCTGCTGAATGATGTTTGGTTGTGATGGTGTGAGAAACATGCTAAGCTCTTACTGTCATTGTGTTATTACAGTTTTTCACAATTGTTAACAAACAATGTTCTCAAAACAATAACGGCTTTCTCAAAACTGCACACACAAAACTGAAAACCTCACACACAAAATGCTAAACCTGACATTCCCTTTGCAAGATGACTCTTTGCCATCAAATCTCTTACAGTAACTGTTCACAAAATGGAACTCGTGTTTTCATTTGGTACACAGCCATATTTTCAAATGACACACACATACCATTCATTGAGTACACACAAGTAAGCATTTGCTGCACACTACCAAGCATTTACAGCACACTGAAGTGCAAAATTGACACCATATGAATGACAATGACTCTGGAGAATGAGCCATTTCTCCTTTTGTAAAATGTCTCAGTGTACTGTGTAGGCCTACTTTTTTCATAGTCAAACATAAAACAGCACACAAATATGCAGCAAAAAAGGTTTTCTGGTTGTCTCTCTCTTCAAAGTTCTCCATTGGTCAACAAACAAAACAGAACTCAAGGCACTTTTATGCTGCAGACAGTCCTGATTGCAAATTGCTCAACAGACCTGAATGTTTAGAGATTTGAATATTTGTGTGTTGTAGGTTGATGCTTTGAGATTTGACTTGAGAAGTGTGTGCAACAACTGAACATTGTGTGTAGTGTTTTGACAACAAGGTGATGTATATTTGACATCAGAGTGTAAAGAAGGAAAGTCAGAGTCTAACGCAGATAAGCGAGTGTGAAGTAGTGCCAAATTGGGTAGAGCGATTGGTACATGAAGTGAAGGTTGTGCAAATTGTGCCGAATTTTTGCTTTTTGTGTGTTAACAATTGTGAAAAACTGTATTGTAGAACTTGTTGTATGGGCATGAGGGTGAGGGTTAGAGGAAGGGTCTGATCCATATAAACAGCATTACAAATGACAGCCATTCACAGTTTTAAGATTTGGGAAGCTATTTTTCAAGCTCCCTTTCTTTGCATAGATTTTGGGAAGGGGTTGTTTTTCCAATTCCTTTTACTTTCGCATCGCAGCCATTATTTCTTGATTCTTTCCCCCCTCAGACTGAATCAGCTAACCTTGAATGCTTTTGATTCCATGTTTTTCTGCAGCGCTTCAGTTTGAAAGGAACATTGATTGTTTTTTGACATTCAAAATGAATATTAGATTTCTAAAGTATGCGGTATTCAGCAGGGATAACAATCTGAACAAAGGGCCCATATTTCTATAAGCGAGCAGTGTTCTTTCAGCACAGATCAGATGAAGAGTGCATGTGCTTTCATTTTTTGGACACTTGTACAGAGACTCATTTGCATGTGCAGGCCCAACATAAATGTCAAACTGCACTCTCTGGCTCATTAATAATAAAACACAACACATCTAGATCCCAAAGCTTGGGTGGCATTTTTGGCAATTAACAGACTGACTGTTGTAATTTCAAACGCTGCCCTCAGGGGGTCCAATATGCATAATGATAAATATTTAAATGAAACTGCAGTCAACACTCAGCCTGGGAGGGGAAAGCCAGATTTAGGTGGGAGCTGTTTAGCCAGTGTCAGTCATTATGAATCTTTAACTGTGAACCTGCTTACCCTGTAGCTAAGCAAGATTCATAAATAAATAGGCTCATATACTCGGATCAGCATTTTCTCGCTGATGGAAATTGTGTAGGATTTGCGATTTGATTGTGGTGTCGGTTACTCTGGACACAGTTACCGTTTTTTTTTTACCATTTATCCTTGGAAAGATGGCTTAGCACTGTGATTCTCAACTTTTTTCATATCAAGGACCCCTAATTTAGTCCAGATTAGAGCCACAGACACCTATTTGGTGAGATTTTTGTCTCTCTGACGCAAATCTGAGAATGTTTTTATTGTCAGATGTTTTTCCCCCATGAATTCCATGGCTAGCTGTATTGTAGGTAGAGATACAGTAACAGTGAAACTATGATCAAAACAGTCATTCTGCAACATTGTCCCATCGTGTTAAATTGTTGTAAATGAAACAATGGTGAAGTTGATCAATTCGCTGGGGTCCCTCCTGGAACCCCCGTCGAGGACCCCTGGTGCTCCCCGGACCCCATGTTGAGAACCTGTGACTTAGCGCACGTGTTGTCTTTTCCAGCCCTGCTTCACGTTCAGTTCCGACACATTCCTGGGATCTGCTCAGTGACAAACTGCAGAAGAGACTGTTGTGTGATTGTACTGAGCATGCTCAGTGACAAACTGCAGAAGAGACTGTTGTGTTGATTGTACTGAGCATGCTCAGTGACAAACTGCAGAAGAGACTGTTGTGTTGATTGTACTGAGCATGCTCAGTGACAAACTGCAGAAGAGACTGTTGTGTGATTGTACTGAGCATGCTCAGTGACAAACTGCAGAAGAGACTGTTGTGTGATTGTACTGAGCTGCTCAGTGACAAACTGCAGAAGAGACTGTTGTGTGATTGTACTGAGCATGCTCAGTGACAAACTGCAGAAGAGACTGGTGTGTGATTGTACTGAGCATGCTCAGTGACAAACTGCAGAAGAGACTGTTGTGTGATTGTACTGAGCATGCTCAGTGACAAACTGCAGAAGAGACTGTTGTGTGATTGTACTGAGCATGCTCAGTGACAAACTGCAGAAGAGACTGTTGTGTGATTGTACTGAGCATGCTCAGTGACAAACTGCAGAAGAGACTGTTGTGTTGATTGTACTGAGCATGCTCAGTGACAAACTGCAGAAGAGACTGTTGTGTTGATTGTACTGAGCATGCTCAGTGACAAACTGCAGAAGAGACTGTTGTGTTGATTGTACTGAGCTGCTCAGTGACAAACTGCAGAAGAGACTGTTGTGTGATTGTACTGAGCTGCTCAGTGACAAACTGCAGAAGAGACTGTTGTGTGATTGTACTGAGCTGCTCAGTGACAAACTGCAGAAGAGACTGGTGTGTGATTGTACTGAGCATGCTCAGTGACAAACTGCAGAAGAGACTGTTGTGTGATTGTACTGAGCATGCTCAGTGACAAACTGCAGAAGAGACTGTTGTGTGATTGTACTGAGCATGCTCAGTGACAAACTGCAGAAGAGACTGGTGTGTGATTGTACTGAGCATGCTCAGTGACAAACTGCAGAAGAGACTGGTGTGTGATGGTACTGAGCATGCTCAGTGACAAACTGCAGAAGAGACTGTTGTGTGATTGTACTGAGCAGTTAACTGGTATGAGTTGTGCCAAACAAACGTTAATATCTCAAAAACGATACATCACATCGCTTATATTTTGACATTCTGAGTGAGAGCAGAAGGAGCTCAAGAGTCTGATGTAAATATATGTATGTTGTGTTAAAGTTGTGTGAACTGTCGCAGTTTTTAAAATGAAGTGAATTTAGTAAACAGCATATAGCCTGCTAGCGTGAGACACTCAAGGCTGGCTCCATAGGCTCCCATTATAAAGTTACCCGCAGTAAGCCGTTTGTTTACCAACACTGATCGCTCGTATATGAGACTATGATTAGTTAAGTGTGCCTAATGCAGCTTAAGTGAACAAGAGCCTGACGGCAAGTACCATACAAAGCACCAAATAACACTGTACTCTTAGTCAACCTGCCTGCTTGGAGAACGGTTGGAATTTAAAACACTGCTGATGTCTTTTGTCTGACATTCAACACATTAGCCATATATTTTCTGCTGGTCCAATACATAATAAGTTCTGTATCACTCCTGACCACACCACTCTTCTCTTGACTCAGACTCACATTTTCAGCATCTCTGTGAGTGTGCCGCTACTGTATTTGGTGCCACCAGAGTTCACATTTCATTGTTCTTACCTGGCCAAATTAATCAAACTAAAGGAGTAAACTTTCCAGATGAATATACCCACGCCAGTCCAATATTCTACACTTTAAACCAGTCCAAACATGCTTGGTGTGAACATGCCCTTAGTCTATAGAGGCAAAGTGACCGCCTACTTCCTGCTTCAGCACTGTACCAGAGATTTTTATCCGCCATTTACTGTATTTTCCCAGAGACATTTCGTAAAATGCATATAAAAATAGTTTTACTTCGTCAAACCAAACGGTTCAGCTATATTTAGAATCGGGGGAGACCATAGAAGATTTCACTCGGACCAAAACTTTAGAAACTACATCGAAAAAATATTTTCTTTAAATCCACCATTTTGGCCACCAACGTTTTGGTCAAAGTGAAATGTTGTGTGGTCTCTCCTGTTTCTAAATATATCTGAACCGTTTGGTTTGACGAAGTAAAACTATTTTTTATAAGCATTTTTGGAAATGTCTATGGTGTCAAAGGTCACTGCACCCTGATGAAGGCACTTTCGCCGACACATGTTGGTGTAACCTATTAAACACAGCAGAGGAGACTTTGAGTGTGCAACTTCCTTTCTTTATGTTACTTTGAATTTTCATTAGTCTGCACCTCTTCGCAGACTTTTTGGGTGTGCTCCACTCTATATATATTAGGAAATGTCTATGGGAAAATAAATAGCGGATGAAAATCTCTGGTACAGTGCTGAAGCAGGAAGTAGGCGGTCACTTTGCCTCTCTATCCTTTCTGAACGTAAACATGTCTAGTTTTTTGTGTAAACCGCCACTTGTAAACACAATACTGGTCTGTGCGGTGAAATATTCTCACAAAGAACATTGTTTGCATGGAAATAGCTATAAAAACAGTATTGGACTTGAGTCATCCATCCATCCAGCCATCCCTCCTACTATTTTCACTTTGTTTTTGCTCGTCCCCCATGAAAGCCGTCATGGCATATTTCACCACAGTGCAGAACAGTAGGCTATTCTCCCAAAAGTGCCATCTCCCTGTTTGATAGTTTCCTGTAAATGATCAGTTTGTCTGACTGTCAACAAACTGAGAAAATCTCTTGTTTCCTCTGCTGAGAGAGATGCAGCGCGGGGTGAGTGCAGCTTGTTATCTGTGGCAGCTAGGACAACTTCAAACCAGAGGAACTGTAACACCGCATGTCTCCGTTGAAAAACACATGATGATGTTGCTCAAGAAGAGAGACGCGGTCGGTCCCCCTCCTCCGCGCGGGGCCGCCGCTGTCTAGATCTTATCCATGTTTCTCTCGCCGTCAATGCCACTCTCATTGTTTACCATGAGAGCGTTACACAAAGCACAGTGGGAGGCAGTGTAAGCGTTCAAAAGATGAGCGCGGAAGTCAGCGCCAACTGTGCCGCGAATGCCATTATCTGTGGCCTGCATATTGAGAGGCACCAAGGGCATCAACAAGACTGTGTTGTGTGTTTTGCCACGCTGAGCCGCCTTTCAACGCATTTCCAAGGGCAGCGTTGGAAACGCACTATAGGGGCCCACAGATAGACGACAATATTCTCAATAGGCCATCGGCTAATGTTCTTTTCTCAGTAGGGACAAAGAGAGTGAGAGACAGAGAGAGAGAGAGAGAGAGAGAGAGAGACTACCATGACCTTTAAGATTCAGAGAGGAGAGGTCCTCTGTGTCTCCCCTCTGGGCTCTCGAGAGCGTTGATATCAGTATAGCTTAATGGTGTCAAAGGAGATCTTGATTGCGTAATTTCTGGTATATTATTCATACTGAACTTGCACAAAGATGTATTTTCCTTTATTTTGTATTTGTTTATTGTATTTGCTGTGTTTATAATAAATAATGCTATATTGTTGAAGCTGCAGTAAGCAAGAGTTTTATGTAAATACACCCATCTTATGAGTCTAAATCACATAGGGCTGCAGTGAAGAGCGTGTCATTATTTGTCTTGGTTAAATTCCGGTGCAGAGTATACATGGGCTCTGTCCACAAGAAGTGACAAATCAAGAAAGCACTTACGCCAGTGTTGCATCTTTTCCTCTCTTGTCCCTTTGGTATCCTATGTATCCATTGGTGTCCTCTTTCATGCTGTGTGCTGCTGAGGAGGGGGGGGGGGGGGGGGGGCAGCATCACTGGCGATGACAAAAACAGGATCAATAAGATGATCAAAAAGGCTGCCTCAGTGATTGGCCTTACCCCTGACTCACTTGAAGTCACTGTACAAAAGAGAACAAGGGCCAAACTAAACATGGCTCTGTATTTTGAAGGCCATCCATTAGCTATAGACGGTTTTAACTTGACAACAAAAACATTCTAAATTGAACCCCCGCTCACTTCCTGTTGCAGTGTTTGCTATGGACATAAAAGAAAAAAAAAACTTTCAAGTGCAGGACTGACCATTCTGTGAAAACCGTCTATACAGCTGAGCGGTGAAAACAACAGTAACGATGTCGAGTGAATATTTCTGCAGTTTGCTGAATGCTGAGAAAAAGGAAGTGCTGTGGGGTTGTGCTCTGGTGAAAACCGTCTATACTTTTGTTCCAGCACCACTTTTAGATGTGGGTCTAGAGATCAGTGGTTCTCAAAGTGGGGTCCAGGGACCGCCCCAGGGGTCCTTGAGGTGGTTCCCGAGCAAAAATGCATAATGCAATAAAATGTCTAAAAACAAACATTGTATCTGTAACCGTCTCTCTGTACAGTATGTATAGCTAAATTAGGGTTATACAACAGATAATAAAGTTTATAAGGTATCGGACCAGTATGGTAGGTACTCTGGGAGGAATATAATGAAATAATTTATAGAATAATTGACACACACAAGCGACTGAAATATATATTGTAGGGAAATAACAAAACAAATGAAAAAATGGAAAAAGGTTTACAATCCCTTCCTATCGAAGCCGGCTTCCTAATAGCTACCCAGCAAACATCGTCTTGACCGCGACGTCACCAGACGATATAATTGTGGTTTGGCATCTACCATCTAAGTCTGACCTTCTCTCCACGTTCCTCCAAAGCGTTTAGACTGTCACTTCAAAACAAAAAATATTGATCTCATATTGCTTTGAAAACACCACATGTAGGTGTCTTTTGTGTTTTTGTTGAATAAAATGACATTTGATTGACAATTTACCTGTTGTGTGATCAGATAGTCATGCACTCCACCTGCAATGACGACTTTTATTGAACGCCCTTTTCTTTTTTTAATATGAAAACACGTTTATGTGATATAAGTGCAAGTGTCTCTTGCTATGGGCTTGTATTTATCACAAACTTCCTGAATCCTGTGGTATTGTCCCATTTCTCTTGCCGTAACTAAACGCAGTGTTGTGGGTTTTGGATGCTGTCTGCTAAAGTCGCGTTGGTTACATTATCGTAAATTATATCAATATACCTGTCTCATCGCTGGTTGAAATCATGAAACAGAATTAGCGAGGCAGCTAGCCTATCAATGCAACTTCCAGTAGAGACCGTCATATCAAAATCCCAAGTGCTCAATGTTAAGTATCTCTATATATGACCAAATCCAAAGTATTTGTAACTAATTCTGTGGCCTAATGGATAAGACAGAGGACTGCGATGCGGGCGCCGCAGGATCGAATCCCCCATGAGGTGCTATCTCTTTTCTTTCGATGTAGCAAAAATCGTTGAATCTGGACACGTTGTGGGGAAGTAGAGGAATTACGTCGCTAAGATTTCCATTTGAGATATATAATTAGACCCTGACTAGATGTAGTGGTTTGACGTGCAGCAGACGGTCGTTATACGTGAAAATGTTTGCTGGGTAGGGCCCAAAACCTAAGAAAAAAAAATGCGGCAATGTCCCTTTAAGAAAACTCAGTGATCCTTCAGTTGCTTTTCAAGTGCAGTTCCTTTGAATGGTATGGCCAGGGCCGTAGCCAGGGTTCCGAAATAGGGGAGGTCCAGCAAGGGGAGGCGGATTCGGCGGCGCCCGTTAGGGAGCGCCGCCGGAATTTTTTTTAGTTTTTTTTGCCCCCTTTTTAAGCCATATTTAGAGTAATATATCATTTTAAATCAACATTAGGATTATACTGTTGTGATGTCATTATTCAGTATATTCTCTTTCATGTCACCACCTGCTCAGCTCTCCTGTCAACATAATTGTAACTAACAAACACAAACTGTTTTAGCCAAATTCATATCAAAATGACACCTACAAACACAGGTACACAACCCAAGCCGTACACAACACACAAAGTCATCATCAATAATAAAAAAAAACATACAGAGGGACCTGTTGGCTGGCAAGAACATGTATTTATTAGAAGGATGTGAGAGTGTGTGAGTGTACTTAGGATTCTTGAGAACAGGCTGTCTGTATGCAAATGTTTTATTTGATCATTTTAATGTTTTTCAATTGTATGTGTTTATGTGTTTGTTTGTTGTAACTTAGTGTTGCTGCTGTTTCTTGGCCAGGTCTCTCTTGTAAAAGAGATCTTTGATCTCAATGGGACAAACCTGGTTAAATAAAGGCAAAAAAAAAAAAAAAAAAAAAAAAAAAACTCTGAAATATTAAAAAAATCTCTGAAATATTAGGGGAGGTCCGGACCTCCCCGTCCTCATAGCTAGCTACGGCCCTGGGTATGGCAGCTGCCTTAGTCAAGTCAATATGAGTCTGGTCAGTCAAGTTTTTAAGTGCACTTTGTGTGGTCAATTTCACAGTATCTAGTGTGGTTCCACGGCCTACCACACTGGTGAGAGTGAAGCGGGTTGAATCCTTGGGGTGATTGGGGTCCAACTCCTTGGGTAAGGAGATGGTCAGGTTCAAGGGTTGGCTCGCCACTTCCTCGTCAGGAAGAATCCAAAATCCGATCAATTTTCAGGGATCTGAAAAAACCTAGCCTGTATAGAAACAAGGCTATTACTATACTGATCCACAAATGGTGGAGTGCCCCACTCATGTGAATTTTGTTTCCCCCATGTGATTATTATTGTAGTTCACGCAGCGCAAGCCCTTTAAGAGCAATGCATCATGTGTAATGCCTACTGTGGCTAATGTTAGCGGCTAGCTAGTTACGTTACATGGCAGTAAAACGCCACTGAATGACCAAATTGATATAACTTTTAACCATTTCGAGTAACACTGTTTTCATACGGATCACCAGCGTTAGTTTGTTGTTTATAACGTGGCTATATTCATAACGTTCTCTATATCTATCTCTGATACACTGAAAATAATGGGAGGCGGGCCATAGCGTCTCTGTCGATGATTTGATTTGACAGTTCTGGGCACTGGCGTTGGCCAATCCTGGCGTGTTCCACCCCCAAATCGATTGTGTTCTAGCACAAAGCGAGTGGGTTCCAGGACGAAACAGCCTCGAGCCAACTACGTTATTTTAGAGCAGCGCAGTAAATCCAATATTCCTGGAATGCGAGTTATAACTAAAAAGTTACATGTCCTCTGCATTCTACAACAAATAAAGACATTACAATTTGTTTTATTTTGTATCTTACATACTTATTGGCCAAGTTATGGGGATAGGAATTCTGCAAGGGTACAGAAGGGAATATAGGCGGCCATCTTGCCTGCAGAGTTTTCAAATCAAGTAGAATACCGTTTTGACATAAATCTGGGGGGTTTAGTCCTGCTTTAATCATCTTATCAGAATAAAACATGTTGCTTCACATTAACATTACAGTAGTGTCACACGTCACAACATTGGAAAGATGGACTGAAACCTCGTTTTGGCTGTACATGCGGACATCATGTTAGCCACCCTTATTGTTAGCAATATAGCCACTTAGCACATCTCATTTACTGCAACTCACAAAGATGCTCGCCAAAAGTTGCCTATAACTCCTGGCACACAGGTCTTCTGTTCCCCTCTCTGATCTGAACATCACAGCAGCAAACAATGCCGTCAAGCTCACAGAATGACAATGAAAATCATTATATAATCTCAAAGTAGCACGTAGCACCTCCTGCTGCGGCCTCCTATTATTGACTTTAGCACAGAAACTAACCCACCAAGACAACCTCCCGTACACCGTCGTCAATCCAACTCTTCTCCTTACACAAGTGCCCTGTGATGGTACACTCGAAGTGTTGATAGATTTCAATGACGTTAATTTTGATTTAATTCACTCGTTCTCTGACCAAGAGAACTCAACTCGTTTGCTTTGATGTTCTCTCTCTGGAATGTTCGGCTGTGCTCTGATCTGAGGGGGTGTGTCGTCACCGTGGCAGCAGCTAATAGGGGCGTATCCTGTAATTGTTCCACTCTATCAGAAGGCTGCATTACCTAGGTCAGCCTCTAAAACGTGATCTGGACAGGATGACTGACATGTCATGACATGACTGTAAACCTATGCTGTAAACCCAGTCTACACAGAGTGACTTGGGTGACACTATTATAAGTAAATAAAACAAAATCTGAAAAGAATAACTTGAAGCACAGTTCTAATAATCAGAAAATAATAATAAAAATAATAAATAAAACAACATTATGAACCCAATTCTCTACTGGGTTACATATCAGACAAAATCTTATCAAATGTGGCTCCGTGGTCTAATTTGTGTCCTTGACGTAAAGTTTGAGAGAACCACTTTCAGCTGTTAATCATGTCTCAAATGGCTTTTTATGGTCTTATTTATTTGTTGTTTGAATGCAATGTCTATATAGCCTATTGTTTGTTGTCTGTATGAATGGATTTGGTGGCAAATTAGTTTCACCACTGGGGATTATAAAGCTGGCTAATCACTCTAATAATCTAATCAGTGATCAGTCTATCCGAAAAATGTTGTTTTGAACATCACCGATTTATTCTCAAACATCAACTATAATGAGTCAGGTAGTGTGTTATTGTATCAGCCTGTCTCTTGACCTCTCTGGTATGAGATGTCAGAACAACTCTCAACAGTCTGCTCTCCACTGAGGAGTGAGAAAGCATCAGAGAGGATGAGTCTGCCCTCCACTGAGGAGTGAGAAAGCACCAGAGAGGATGAGTCTGTCTGCTCTCCACTGAGGAGTGAGAAACCATCAGAGGATGAGTCTGCCCTCCACTGAAGAGTGAGAAAGCACCAGAGAGGATGAGTCTGTCTGCTCTCCACTGAGGAGTGAGAAACCATCAGAGGATGAGTCTGCCCTCCACTGAGGAGTGAGAAACCATCAGAGGATGAGTCCGCCCTCCACTGAGGAGTGAGAAAGCACCAGAGGAGGGGGCAGCCCTCCACTGAGGAGTGAGAAAGCATCAGAGAGGATGAGTCTGCCCTCCACTGAGGAGTGAAAAACCATCAGAGGATGGGGCAGCCCTCCACTGAGGAGTGAGAAAGCATCAGAGGATGAGTCTGCTCTCCACTGAGGAGTGAGAAAGCATCAGAGGATGAGGCAGCCCTCAACTGAGGAGTGAGAAACCATCAGAGGATGAGTCTGCTCTCCACTGAGGAGTGAGAAAGCATCAGAGGATGAGTCTGCTCTCCACTGAGGAGTGAGAAAGCATCAGAGGATGAGTCTGCTCTCCACTGAGGAGTGAGAAAGCATCAGAGGATGAGTCTGCTCTCCACTGAGGAGTGAGAAAGCATCAGAGGATGAGTCTGCTCTCCACTGAGGAGTGAGAAAGCATCAGAGGATGAGTCTGCTCTCCACTGAGGAGTGAGAAAGCATCAGAGGATGAGGCAGCCCTCCACTGAGGAGTGAGAAAGCATCAGAGGATGAGGCAGCCCTCCACTGAGGAGTGAGAAAGCATCAGAGGATGAGGCTGCCCTCCACTAAGGAGTGAGAAACCATCAGAGAGGATGAGTCTGCTCTCCACTGAGGAGTGAGAAACCATCAGAGAGGATGAGTCTGCTCTCCACTGAGGAGTGAGAAACCATCAGAGAGGATGAGTCTGCCCTCCACTGAGGAGTGAGAAACCATCAGAGAGGATGAGTCTGCTCTCCACTGAGGAGTGAGAAACCATCAGAGAGGATGAGTCTGCCCTCCACTGAGGAGTGAGAAACCATCAGAGAGGATGAGTCTGCTCTCCACTGAGGAGTGAGAAACCATCAGAGAGGATGAGTCTGCCCTCCACTGAGAGTAGCAGCTATTTGAATGAGCGACGCAGCATGTGATATACATGACATGCACTCTCTGACAAAATGACGGATCACATTTAGCCCCATGTTATGCTAGCAAACAGTTACATCTCTTATGCTATGTGAAACCAGCTCACAGCAGTCATAATAAAAAAATTACTGACCAATAGTAGCCTGGCTACACCAATAGTATTTTACCTTACTAATTCTGCATGCACACGTGCGTGTGTCTGTGTGTGTGTGTGTGTGTGTGTGTGTGTGTGTGTGTGTGTGTGTGTGTGTGTTGAACCCATCTGGCCAATGATTCACATGAGGACATCTTCTACCGTACAGTATATCTTAATTCCAAAACCAATGGGCCAAAACTCTTAGTATAGAATAACCTTTTGACCTGAGAATGGTGCAGAGATTTTATAAAAAATATAGCCTAGATATTTCTGGACATTGTTTCTCTTTCTGCAATGGGCTGGCCACTTTAGGAAAACACAAAATGTCATGCTGTTTTTAGACCCGGACGTAACAGGAGGGGTAAAGTTAGTATTGATATACAGTAGCTATGAATTTTATTAGCCATGTTAAAGGGCCACTTTGCCGATTTTCAACCAGCTTTGTATGGTTACAAAATCTGTATTCGGTAGTATGCAAAATGAACAATGTTGAACTTCCCTCCATCTTGCCTGGACCGAGAGCTCCTCGTTCATTCACAGAACTTCCTGGACCAAATGATGTCATTTGGAGCAGTTTGTCGGCGAATGATCGTGATAGTAAGTTATAGTGACAGTAATAGTGACAACATGGGAAAACTGCTCCAAGTGACATCATTATGACATCATTTGGACCAGGAAGTTATGCAAATGAACAGGGAGCTCTCGGTCCAGGCAAGACGGAGGAAAGTTAAACAATGTTTATTCGCAAATCCATCATACAACGCTGGTTGAGAATGGGCCAAGTGGCCCTTTCAGCATTTCACTTACAACATAGGCTATAGCTACAGTGAGAATATGTGATCCATCAGAGAGCTATAGACCTACAGTGTTAAAAGACATGTCATATTTCCAGTGGCCTTCATTAACCACGTCATCTCCATTAGTGTGGTCGTGCTCTCAACGTCATTCCATCCATGTCCTTGTGTTCTCTTCCTTGTCAGCGGTGCAGAGTGAGGTCACTCTGCCTTGTCCTTTAGCGGAGATAACGGTATCCTAAAATAATTACAAGCAGCGGATCTAGTGGAGCCTGTGGTAGAGAGAGATAGAGTGAGTGAGAGAGAGTGTGTGTGAGAGAGAGAGAGAGAGCTGTCGTGGTCAACGTTAAGAGCATTAACGCTGCCCCCACATCTCATCATTATCCTAGCGCAATCTAAAGCTCAATAAAATGCAAATCAAAAATCGCCGCAGCTCTCGTCCGGAGATTTATACATTAAAGTGCGGCAATAAAAGGAATCCTCCTGTAGGTTTAAGGTCACGCTGAAAGAGTGTAATGGAATAGCGAATGAGCAAGATGGGCTGATTACATTAGCTCTGTAGCGCGGGCGGCGCGCGCTAGCAGTTTGGTATCAGGTGTTTTAATCAGCTTAGAGGGTCGGCGGTGTGTGTGTGTGTGACTGGTGATTTACACGCTTCATGTATATATGATTCACTGTGCGGCGGCGTGCCCCATCTTTTCTCATTAGGGAGGACATTTCTTTGGCCTTCTTTACACACGCCGCCTCTGTGGCAACGGAGCGGTGACAGCGAGCGCTATCATTTAGGACGGCCATTTTAGCCAGGAAGCTCCTTTAACAAGCGTACAAAAAGGGAAAAAAGAAGATTTGGAGGTTGTTGATTTTTTTTTATGGTGTGTTGAAACTGTACGGGGATTAGCATATCCCCGCTCTCAGCCCTCCCTCCCCCTCCCCCCCTCCACCCCGGCCTTTGAGGAGCGGGTTGCTTTCTTACTTTCACATTTAATCCAATTCATTATTACCCCCCCCTATCCCCCCGCCCCCCTCCTCTCGGTACACTCAGCTGTCAGGGGAGACAAAAGCCCTGCCAAATATGGATGCGTTTTTGTTCCCTCGGATTTGCGCTGCTCTCCCCTGGGGGATACCACCACACACACCCTGCCCTGCCTCGCCCCCACCACCACCCCCCCCCCCCCCACCTCTTCCCTTCAGGCGAGAAAAAATGAAATAAAAATACCTGGGGCTGTTCATTCATTGGGTCACCTCTTCCATGGGTGGAGATGGCATTCCCAATGGAAGGATGGAACTGAACTCCCTCACAGCAGGGGGGGGGGCATCTTCTTTTTGATGGCCCCATGATAATTGAATGTAAAAGTCGACATACGCGCTCAAAGGCAGGGGCAGGTACAAAGGAGGATATTAACTATTGATTGATGAATATGCGATGCAAGGGAGCAGAGAGGGGGGGGGGTCGATTATGAAGGGACAATAACGTCTTTAATTTTTCATTGTATTTACGAATGCATCGCTCGCTGGCAGACAAGCTCAGAGACACACACATGCACAGTGTTTGTGCTCGTTATTATGCATTGTTATTTTTGAAACTTTAATTTGAATCTACACCTGGCAATTTCACACGTCGGTGGCTCAGAGTGGCAGCGAGATAACTGTTTGAAAATTTAGAACTTCAATCCGCAGAAATTGTTGAATGTGAAGACAGTGGATTGCTCGGCAAACTGTGATGTTTTATACCAAAGGATACTAAAATGGACAGCTTGTATTTCATTGTTGCGGGCAAAGAAGTGTCACCCGACGCTGCCAGGTGGTTTGTTTTCACATGACCATCTGGGAACGAGTCACTCGGGAAACCGTTTCAGAGGGCAGGCGCTTTCAAAAAATCCCTGGCAGGTGATTGGAGGAGGCATCTGTCTATCCCGGGCGTCACACTATAAAGCCCGCACATAGCTGCCTCATAGGCTGCTGATTGGTGTGAACCACTGGTGGTTCAGATTCAAACCAATAGATTGAAGCGTGGCATGATGGATTCGTCATGTGACTCCAGCTGCCTCACAAGGTTAGAAGAAGTGACCATGTGACTTTCTTTTGGACAAATAGGAAGGAGTGTTTCAATTAGCTGGGGATTGGATGCTCTCCTCTAAGGCTGATCATGCCTAGTTCACATCACAACACACCTTACACAAAGGTGAGGGCCAGCCTCCCCTGTAGCCCTTCTTCGTTTCTTAACGAAAACCTTCCGGAAACGACATACAGTATGACAAAGGCCATTGTTGGTTCGACAGGGAATCTTTGTCGGAGTAACTGTCAGTCATGGGCTCTTCAGTTCACGCAGATGTTAGCCCTCTGCGGCTGCACTGCTACCAATTACCCAGCGTGAGTGATAGGCAGTGGCGTGGAGGGCCTGGGCATGCACCGGGGTCACCGGCGCTAGGTCTCAATTAACCACACAGCTACACATGGGATCTGCCATGGCCCTTATCTCGTATTTATAGAATAACACGGAGACAAACACGGGGCACTGTCAAGAGGCGAGACCTCCGGGGTCAGGAGCATGCGTTGTTGTTGCTGCTGGATATTTGAAGCTGCTGTCCAGGGACCCGAGAGCAAAGGGAGACATGTTGACTTGGGAAATGTGAGGAAGGTTTCGATCCTACGCAGCTGGAGCACTGCTTCCTTTGGTTGTTAGGCGTCTTCATTTAGGCAGCAACCACACCACACACCTACAGTTGGTTTTCTTAATCCAGGCTTTATGCTTTTCGAGCATGAGGAGCATATCGGATGTCAACATCCGTCTCCCTATAGCCCAAATGCCTTGAGTTTTGGAGTTGTTCCCTGTAGCTGGTTCAGATTACATTCTCCAATCTCCAGTCTCAGTTCTGTTATTTGGTGCCACCCGAGTTCAAATTGTGTTCTTCTCACCTGCCCCAACAAACAGAACTAAAGGAGTAAACACTCCTCAGAGCTCAAATAAACCCCTTTGAACAGCGTTCTACTGAATGCAAACTTAGCTTTAAACAGGAAGTGCAACCCCCCCCCCTTTTTATTTATTTATCTCCAAGCTAGTCTCGGCTCCCAGACGTTTGGTGAGCTGCGCCACCAAACGTCTGGGAATTTCACTGTCAGAAACTGTCTGTCCGAGCCCGGCGAGAACCGCCGGCAGCAGACACGCCTACATTTATTATTAGAATTTTATTTGGTAGCGGCAATGCCATTTATCATAGTCCTAACACAGAGCATGAAGCTGATATGCTCCAAACAAAATTTATAGCTGTGGTTTATTTTACAATCATTTTTCCTACCCAGAAGTGGTCCGCTTGATACTGTGAACTTGTGTGAAGTCATCAGCAGCCAGCAGGCTCTGTAACGTTAGCCTCGGGAGTCGGGTTTATCGCTGGGGGAAAGACCTCTAGCCGCCGGGGCCGGATGAAACACGTCCTATTAACAGGTTATGTTTGTTTCTACGTGATTAATATGTTTCTCCGCAAATGACGATGTTTTGCGAGACACCGGTTCTGCATGAGATCTGCCCCCAGAAAGCAGGCCCGCCCACAACACTCATGATTGGTTCTCCGATGCAAGGCTTCCAACAGCGCCACCTAACGTTATGCAAAGATTTAAATAGTAATATTCTCAGTCTTACAGGAGTGAAACGGATTAAGACTGAGGGCTGAGTCTATCTCCAAGCAAGTACTGTATACGGGTTCACAGTACGGCACACACAGTACAAAGACTACAAGAGCTCACATACAGAGAGAGCAGACAAGCTGCTGTACCACACAAGTCAGTGGCATCTTATAGTATCTTATCAGCAGAATATGCAAAATACTATCACAAGAAGAAAAAAAAGATGCAATTTCTCCTTTGAATAATCTCCTTCCTGCACACTAGCCTGAATATAATGAGCTTTGGCAGATTAAAAATTGTAATCCGTGTGCTAATGGCCATGGCATTTTTGTCTTGTTTCATTATGGAGATTTAATGCAGACAGAGGAGCTTTCAAATCACTTTTTATGACGAGTGAAACGCAATCAAACCCGGCATTAAGAGGTTTGTTAGGTGACTCTTAAGGCTTTGTGCGATTGGATTTGCCTCTTAAATCTAAGAAGTAACAACGCAAAAAAAAACACAGCAAGCGTGCAGAAGGGTCTAATTATAGTAGCTTCTGTCTTCGGCAACTTCCACACATTATAATGGTGTCTGCACTTGACAAGAATAGCTACATAACATATGATAATGTGTAGCAATGAGAATAATATGAAAAACAAGGTCATGCCCCATGGTCTACTTGTGACGACAGGATGCAGTGTGCTTCCAAATGATGTGTGAATACTAATTGAGCCGCTATATAAGGAGCACTTGATTGGATTTGTGTATTTGTCTTCTTTTGCTACATGCTCTCCTGATTGCCTTTCAAGAGCTTTACAAAGAGCCATGCAGGTAACAAGCACCGCCTGTTATCCTCAAAGGTCACATGCTCGGAATAATAATTGTTAGGTGTGTGATTCTTTTTAACCTCCTCTGGAAGCATTTATATTCAGTATATATATATATATATATATATATATATATATATATATATATATATATATATATATACGGTATATATATATATATATATCCTATACATACATACATACATACATACATACTGTATGTATAAATGCTTCGTATTGTATATGCTTCAATGAGCAGAGGTCAAAAGTAGTCAAAGGCAGAAAAGATCACCGTTTGTGACTAAAATTTACCCAAATGCTTTGAGGGAGAGAAAGACAACTATCTAGCTTTTAGACAGCAGAACAGGGCCAGACACGACTTAACCAGGCTACAGGAAAAAGAGAGATAATTCACTGCTTTGTAAGAGAGAGAGTGTGTGTGTGTGTGTGTGTGTGTGTGTGTGTGTGTGTGTGTGTGTGTGTGTGTGTGTGTGTGTGTGTGTGTGTGTGTGTGTGTGTGTGTGTGTGTGCATGTGCGTGCGTGCGTGCATGCGTGCGAGCATGTGTGTGTATGTGTGACCCTGCCAGACACAGTCGCAGACATAACAGCATGAGTGCTTGTTATTTTTTGAAGTGAAAATGAGTATGATTGCAGCTGGGGATGTGTTAAAAAAAATAGTGCCATAAGAGTAGGATTATTGTGATATCAGAGAAACGAGTACAGAATACTGCAATACAGAAAGCATGGCTCATCTGAAACATGGGACAAATAAGGTTTGCTTTGGAATAAGTCAGGACATGTGAAAAGGGTCTGAAATCTGTTCAAATGGACAGTCGCCATCATCTCATCCCATGCTAATTGAAAAGAAAAATTAAATTCTGCTGTCGTGTATGAACATTTATCCGATACACAAACTCTCCAAGCAAGGAGTCCATCCAGAGAAAGTTGGACTCAACAATGTTGGTCACATGACAGGATTTCTAGGTAGTGAAGTTGAAGTTTTGCACTGGAACTGCCTAGTGCAGTTTTATTGTTAGTATTGGGTTAGGGTGGCGCTAGTTCGCATTTATGTAACAAGAACTAACAGATTTACAGCCGGGCCACAGTAGTGATGGCTCATTATGGCTAGGGTAAAGATTTAGCTCATGGTTACATTGTGACAAGACATCTTGGCTTGCCCGTCATGGAGCTTGGTCTCACAGCTCTTCAACTTTATGGGGAACAATTTATGCCATTCAGCCATAAAAGCCCCACTCCCTTTAAAGCCCAAAGTGCTCTGTGCTATTAGATGAATATTTTGTTCACATGTGGGTAGACGGCTTTCAAAAATACACTGCCTGCCATGGTTTCCATGTCATTTGTGATATGGCACTACTGTTTAGAGTGTCGTCGTGCTGTGTGTTGTGAATGAGTGTGCTATGAATACGTTTCTACTGATTAAATTATTATTGAAGGAATCCGTAAGAGTGAGGGAATATCTCACACCATCCATGGCTGACTGCTAATTTGGTGCTTTGTACAAGATATTAGAATACAGCGGAGGCTGCTGAGCACAATATTTAATTCATATAATAAAAATGCAGTGCAATTAGTTTGATCTTCCTACAAAAGAGTGGTACTGCAGTTGTAGTATACTGAGCTTACAGACATCGGATTTCTACATCAGCTTGTGAGCGCATGGTATGTCTTTTTATAAGTGCATAAATTCTATCATAATAAATTGTTTGATCTAAAAATGATTTTGAATATGAATTTGCTCCAAAATGACAATTTTTTGTATCAGCATCTATTTGGGTCAAATAGGAACTTGTGATACTGAGGCACAATGAGAAACCAGGAGAAAGTTGAATTCTGTTTCAAACTGGCCTTGACAGATTTCACTTTTGAAAAGGAAGAAAAAGCACTTCCTTGATGAAAATCTGCAAGACAGAAAAGAACAAAGGATGAGACATGTCTATTTTATTTTAAATCTCAAGGGGGGGAAAACACTAAACCATTACACTCAGCCAGGGCAGAAGATGGAAGATTGTCTTGCATTTTTAGAAAGGACCACATAATAGGAAGTAGATAATCAGAAGTCAGCAGATCGTCCACTCTCGCATCGTGCTGACAAGATGCAACTGGCAAGGTATGGTGCTCACCATTATAGCTGAAAATATCCCCCAAGTCATAAGAGCTATAGCGGGTCCCATTGAAGCATAATAGACCCAATAGCTTTCATTGTGTGTAATGTGCAGCAGTTCCATACCCAGTGAAATACAGACCTGTCAGGAAAATCACCCAAATCAGGTCAGTTTTGCACTCAAGGCAAATGGACAACTCCAGACCGGACAGATTTCATCTTTGCCTGATTTACAACCTCAAACCACTTAATGGCCCAAACGCCACATTCACATCATAAACTCATTTGTTTTCCTATCAAATAACTACAATAAATCTGGGGGAAAAAGGGGGAAATTTGGATTGAAAGGTACATTTTTCTTCTCTGCTCTCATCTCACACAGAGGTATAATGTCCAAGAGATGTGGAGATAGTGGAGCGGGGGGGGGGAAAGGAAAATCTGATGTTATTGCACCAAGCCTTGCCCTGCAAATAGGTTTATACAAACTAATAAAATAAAATCTGTTGTGAAATTATACTCGGACTGATCAAGTCTGACTCCTATACTGTTGAGGGAAGAAATGGAAAAGTACAGTATTCTCCCAGTGGTTCCCAACGAGGGCTCCAGGGACCCCCAGGGGTCTTTGAGGGAATTCCCAAGGGTCCCCAGAAAAATGAGCACTATGAAATGATGTACAGTATATGGATGGCTCTTTTGCTGATAGCTTTCACTCTTTACCCTAATCTACATTAAATACAGTTATGTAATTCTGTAACAACAGAAATCTTCTCAGATAGGGCTCCATTGGAGAAAATCTTAAATCATATAATATATAGTAAATGTGGTTCATGGTCTACATTTACATTTACATTACATCATTTGGCAGATGCTTTTATCCAAAGCGACTTACAATAACGCATTTTTGTCAGCAATAGAGAAATCAACTATGCAACACAGTCTATGACAGCTACAACTTCTGAAGGAATAGTGGTCAAGCTTAGTTAGTAGTTTTTCTTTTTATTTTTTTTATTTTTTCTTTTAATAGAGAGAGAGAGAAAGATCTTAGTCTAAAATCTAAAATGTGTCTGGTCTAAATCTGTCTGTCTGGTCTAAAATCTGTTTGTGGGTACGTCCATGGCATGAAAAAGTTTGCGAACCCTTGATCTACACAATGTTGTGCTGTTACTTTCAGAAGGCACATCAACTTTTTTCTTTAATGTTCAGAAAACAGAAATTGAAATCTCTGACGTCTTTTGAGATCAACACTTTTGATTGTTTGAGCATGTTGCCTGCACCCATGCAAGGTATCATGTGGGACAGTCACAGCTGCTAATATTGAAGATGGATTACCCACATGCAGTCAAACAGCTCCTGCTCATGTGTACATTGGAATGAATGCCCTCATCTTCATCAGCCCTATTATTCATATATGAAAGGTGCCTAAAGGTTCAAGCCTGATTAACCATCCAGATCCGTGAACTGGCAGAATGAAACAGAATGTGAGTTCACATGACTGGATGGTACAGTTCAAGCCATATAGTCAAACTGGACTTCATATCAGCGCTCCCATTCTAATTGCGCGTTTACACCAAGCGTGTCTGGAGTGGTCTGTCTGAACTCTGGAGCTCTGTTAGTGGGGTTTGTTTGGGCAGATCAGAACTATGTCATTCATTCTCGGCCTGACAGTGGAAATCTCTGTCCTCTTCCTGGTGGACTGCGGTGCAGTTCGTTAAGAGTGAGCAACATAATCCAAAGTAACTACAGGAAATGTCATCAAAACTGAAGGTTTTACAGGTAGGGGGAAAACCTAGCTGTAAAATGCTTGGAAAATCTAAAACAAAATGAACGAAGGGAAAATAGCAGTCTGGAAGACAGTTTTGACTCTCCCTGCTGCCAAAATATCTAATCTGCCAGGATGACAGGTTACTAAAACTCGGTCCAATAAATATCACTGTTCATACTTATACCTATGAAAAGTAATACACTATAACTTCAACGACCAGTAGGGGTCGATTATGCACTAGATGCCTTAAATAAAATGGTGGGCAGTAATGGTGTTTGCCTTGGATGCCGGAGACTGGAGTCCGATCCCCAGCGTAAGCCACATTCAAAATTTTAATGTTTTTTCTTATTTCACCATGACCTGACCTGACCTAACCTAACCTAACCTAACCAATTTGTTTCACTTGCCTAAACATAACCGTAACAATCAACTGTAATTCAATGTTTTTGAATGGGCCATGTTGCAGGGGCTCGTGCAGGCGTACTGAGCGCTCGTATTTCTGGATATTCGTAGGATTATGCACTAGAAGGAAAACTACGTTTAAGATATCTTTAAGATAGCCTATCATACGAGCCGTTTCATGAGAATATGTTGCTTTAGTTTACAAGCCCTGGTTGGCTTGTAATTGGGCAGTGTGAATCTAAATGAACAAAATACAGTACAAAAATGCAACAACAACCAAACTTTCCCACTATGATTTGAACTAAGGAAAATTAACTGTAGGTGCAATTGCGTAGCAAGATTATGCATGCGGGTCTTGGATGAGATCCTACTCTGTCATAGAGGCCATTTACACCTGGCATTAACATGCGTTTTCTGTCATCAGATTGCAATCAGATAGTGCTTGACCATTAGCCTGATTTCATTTACACCTGGCGTTAGCATGCGTTTTGGGTGATCATCTGATTGCAATCTGATAAACCAAAATGGGTGTCCTCTCAATGCACACACATTGCATTTACACTTGTGTTCAATGTGGTCACAATGCGTCCCTGACCACCTCCGGAGGTGGTTTGACCGATCAGATCGCAATCCGTCTTCAATGTGTCTTGGGGGGGCCGTTTACACCTGTACTTTGAAGTGGTCAAGCACAATCTGATTGCAATCTGATGACAGAAAACGCATGTTAGTGCCAGTTGTAAATGGCCTCTTAGTCATATAATTCACTAGCTCAACTCCAGACACACATACACACACCTGGAGTCACATCAGTAAACAAAGACCTGGCGGCGCAGAGCCTTTGTTTGAGATTTGATCAGCTGTGTTGCTGAATCCCATTCGTCGTCTCAATGAAAAGTCCATTTGGATGACAGGCTGCCTGCTCTTCTCATGTGGGCTTATAAAACGAGGCTCCGCACGGGAGGGAGGCCGAAGACAACTTGTTCTCCATCCTCAAATAAGATGAAAGCGGCTGTCTAGATGCATTAGATTACAGGTTCAAAGCGACCATTAGCCTCTGTGTAGGGAATCCCTTAAGAGTCAACAGAAATCGTATAAAATTCCCCCCAAGAAATAAACAGACACAGCGAGAAGAGAGGAAGTGGAGCGGCCCTGGATGAGCGTTCATGCCATTCGCTTTCTTGTTTGAGTTGGCCTCAGTAAGAGTGCTGGTCAGAAACCACGGAGCGTTACTATTTAAATTTCAGATCAAGCTGCGGCACTAGTGCGCTCCACACAGACAGCCATATGGCTCACATGGTGGTTATTGTGCTCCGAGGCATTATCTATGGCTACTTCAGCAGTAATAGACTCATGGGAAATAAACTCGGCAGCTCCACAACCTTCTCCGTTCCACCCATGGCAGTTTGTGGGAATTACACTCTGCTTTGAAATAACGTCATTACATACGGTCTCTTTTTTTTGGGGGGGGGGGGAATAGTAAAATTGCCATTAGATAACTTCCTTCCTTAAAGGGATAGTTCTGTTTGTTTGAAGTTGGGTCCTATGAGGTACTCTCATACAGTCAGTGCACTGGGTAAAGCACTCTGGATGCATCACACACCGAGATAGGAGAACTGCACTCCAGCTGCAACAGGCACAGAGAGCTGTCTGCTGAGTGTGAAGGGGGTCATGAGCAAAAACGTAAAAAACAACAGAAAAAATACATTAAATGCTTCCATACTGCTCACCTGGCATAATGCAAGTCTCCACAAGCCCTGAGATGCTAAGTTGACTTGAAAAGATGTCATGTACACCCTGTTTTTAGCTGAAATCGTCACTGGAGCTAGCAGCTGAAATTACAACAACTAGGGTACAACCTTGCTATAGTGACGATTTTAGCTAAAAACAGGGTGTAAATTCAGGGTGTAAATTACATATTTTCAAGTCAACTTGGCATTTTCAGGGCTTGTGGAGACTTGCATTATGCCAGGTGAGCAGTATGGAAGTACTTTATTTATTCTTTCTGTTGTTTTTTACGTTTTTGCTCATGGCCCCCTTCACACTCAGCAGACAGCTCTCTGTGCCTGTTGCAGCTGGAGTGCAGTTCTCCTATCTCGGTGCGCGATGCATCCAGAGTGCTTTACCCAGTGCACTGACTGTATGAGAGTACCTCATAGGACCCAACTTCAAACAAACAGAACTATCCCTTTAAGGGAACGTTGGGATCCTCTCAGTTGGTATCCTCTCAGTTGGTATCTTGGCAGCCATCACATCTAACGTCATCGCTGTCTGTCTTTCTAAGTCACAGATTTGAGGATCTAGTGGTAAAGCCTTTTTAAAGATGCTGTACAGTGCATGTAGCATCTTTAAACATCAATGTCAAATTGTCACAATAATTTGGATACACTAGATTGGTATAATTACGGTAAACAAATGAGACCATGGCTGAGATGATTGGTTGTCTCTATGTCACACCAGCGGTATTCTTACGGTTAGTGTTTATGTGAAATGTGTTTATCGCTAGCTAGCATGATTAGCAAATTGTTTCAATAAAACAAGTCAACACAACATTTGGGGATATTTGGAGTTATTCCCCCACCCCGCATTGAATCAGTTATAAACACTGCAGAAAGGTTACCAAAGTAGAGAGTGCAAGCACAAACAGTAAAATAAGGCTCATATCTGAACGTACATCTGTAATTATCACTTGTGGCAGCAGAGGCCGCTGTTATTGCTGCTCAGCAGAAACTACATGTTGGGGCTTTAAGTCTTCCTGGTGTTGTTTTGCATGAATTTGTTTTCTGTTTGGCTTTATTGAGGATGATAAACATGTTATAGGTGGTTTTTCTGTGGGCCGTTCACTCCATCCACCTTCTGCCAGAAAGCAGAAACTCTGCAAGCTTTTGCTCCATTTGCTCTGGAAGAACAGCGCCTTCTTGTTTTGTGCCACAAAGCAATACAGCAGATTTCCTGCCAAATCCAACCTGGAGACTCACAATGGAAAATGCAGGGAGGCCGACAGGCTTGTCAATGATGGCCTTGTTTGTTTATGGTAATGTACTTACTTATTTACTAGTAATGATTTATTGATGTTAGAATGGTACATGTAAGCACCTTTGCTTCCATTGATCACTTGGTGTGACGTTTGCAATTTGTCCGTTTTTGATTGTGTGGTTTTCATTTTCATTTGATTATTTCAATTTTGTGAACAATATTTCCCTCTGTTTACTATGCAGGGCATTTTAGTTTAGGTGATAGGGAATATGTAAATTTTTGGATCTGTGCTGTATTCCTCTTCTCCTCTCCTCTCTTAGGAGAAAGTTGGCTATTCATTTTTGTATTTCCCTGGTCATTTATAGATCAATGAATTCACATTTTCTTGAATCCACTTTTTCGTGTGTGTATTTTGTGCTGAAATCAATACGCCCTTAGTGGGCTTTGAAAGGTTGATGAAGCAGAAACACAATTGATCCATTAATAAAACAGTAGAGTCCAATCCATACTGAACAAGCGAATGTACATTACGCAGGGACACACACACACACACACACACACACACACACACACACACTAACACACACACACACACACACACACACACACACACACACACACACATACACACACACACACACACACACACACACACACGTCACATGCACACTCCCTATTTCAACACTGGAACCTGAATAATACATAAAAAGTCAATGATAATAAGATGTCCTGTCGATGTACGTTTATTGAAGTAATTGTCCATCTCCTCAGCAAGCATCTGCCATCTCCTCTCCAAGAGTATTCCCACCTCTCTCTCTCTCTCTCTCTCTCTCTCTCACACACACACGCACACACACACACACACACACACACACACGAGAGAGAGAGAGAGAGAGAGAGAGAGAGAGAGAGAGAGAGAGAGAGAGAGAGAGAGAGAGAGAGAGAGAGAGAGAGAGAGAGAGAGAGAGAGAGAGAGAGAAAGAGAGTCAAACTCGAGAAGGCTTTATTGCCATGAAGGATGATCACTGTTGCCAAACAATACATGCATGGAAAATGTGTTTGGGGGATAACAGAACAGTATGGATAGGAATTGTAATAACAGAATTAATAAAGTAGAACAAAACAAGACACAATAATCATAAAGTATCTGAAATACACAGAAATGCACAGAAATAGTGAAAGACAAATATGATTAGAAGAGAAACTATGTTTCAGGGAGATGAGACTTTCTGTGGACATGGTGAGCAGTAATGAATTCAGCAGCCATCTGTAGAAACTGAATTTATTCTCTCTCTCTCTCACACTATCTCGCTCACTCTCTCTCTCTCCCACTATCTCTCTCTCTCACTATAATTACCAAGTACAACAAATGCACATAAATTTGTCTCGATGATCAGAGACATATTCATACTCTTTCACGCGGCATGCTTCTGAAAACAAGCTATAAAACAGCTCTGGATGTTTGCAACCAAAAGAGGAGATTTGTATTTTGTATTGATATATGTGAGGAGAGGACACTGTTACCATTAGCCCACTTTTCCCACACCAGTTTCCCCACGTACTGTAAGTGTTCTTATGGTCTGCATATAAAACATGGACAGTGGGTCTTGTTTTGTTCTTATGGTCTGCATATGAAACATGGACAGTGGGTCTTGTTTCGTTCTTATGGTCTGCATATAAAACATGGACAGTGGGTCTTGTTTTGTTCTTATGGTCTGCATATAAAACATGGACAGTGGGTCTTGTTTCGTTCTTATGGTCTGCATATAAAACATGGACAGTGGGTCTTGTTTTGTTCTTATGGTCTGCATATAAAACATGGACAGTGGGTCTTGTTTCGTTCTTATGGTCTGCATATGAAACATGGACAGTGGGTCTTGTTTTGTTCTTATGGTCTGCATATAAAACATGGACAGTGGGTCTTGTTTTGTTCTTATGGTCTGCATATGAAACATGGACAGTGGGTCTTGTTTTGTTCTTATGGTCTGCATATAAAACATGGACAGTGGGTCTTGTTTTGTTCTTATGGTCTGCATATGAAACATGGACAGTGGGTCTTGTTTTGTTATTATGGTCTGCATATAAAACATGAACAGTGGGTCTTGTTTTGTTCTTATGGTCTGCATATAAAACATGGACAGTGGGTCTTGTTTTGTTCTTATGGTCTGCATATAAAACATGGACAGTGGGTCTTGTTTTGTTCTTATGGTCTGCATATAAAACATGGACAGTGGGTCTTGTTTTGTTCTTATGGTCTGCATATGAAACATGGACAGTGGGTCTTGTTTTGTTCTTATGGTCTGCATATGAAACATGGACAGTGGGTCTTGTTTTGTTCTTATGGTCTGCATATGAAACATGGACAGTGGGTCTTGTTTTGTTCTTATGGTCTGCATATAAAACATGGACAGTGGGTCTTGTTTTGTTCTTATGGTCTGCATATGAAACATGGACAGTGGGTCTTGTTTTGTTATTATGGTCTGCATATAAAACATGAACAGTGGGTCTTGTTTTGTTCTTATGGTCTGCATATGAAACATGGATAGTGGGTCTTGTTTTGTTCTTATGGTCTGCATATGAAACATGGACAGTGGGTCTTGTTTTGTTCTTATGGTCTGCATATGAAACATGGACAGTGGGTCTTGTTTTGTTCTTATGGTCTGCATATAAAACATGGACAGTGGGTCTTGTTTTGTTCTTATGGTCTGCATATGAAACATGGACAGTGGGTCTTGTTTTGTTATTATGGTCTGCATATAAAACATGAACAGTGGGTCTTGTTTTGTTCTTATGGTCTGCATATAAAACATGGACAGTGGGTCTTGTTTTGTTCTTATGGTCTGCATATGAAACATGAACAGTGGGTCTTGTTTTGTTCTTATGGTCTGCATATAAAACATGGACAGTGGGTCTTGTTTTGTTCTTATGGTCTGCATATGAAACATGGACAGTGGGTCTTGTTTTGTTCTTATGGTCTGCATATAAAACATGGACAGTGGGTCTTGTTTTGTTCTTATGGTCTGCATATGAAACATGGACAGTGGGTCTTGTTTTGTTCTTATGGTCTGCATATAAAACATGGACAGTGGGTCTTGTTTTGTTCTTATGGTCTGCATATGAAACATAGACAGTGGGTCTTGTTTTGTTCTTATGGTCTGCATATAAAACATGGACAGTGGGTCTTGTTTTGTTCTTATGGTCTGCATATAAAACATGGACAGTGGGTCTTGTTTTGTTCTTATGGTCTGCATATGAAACATGGACAGTGGGTCTTGTTTTGTTATTATGGTCTGCATATGAAACATGGACAGTGGGTCTTGTTTCGTTCTTATGGTCTGCATATAAAACATGGACAGTGGGTCTTGTTTTGTTCTTATGGTCTGCATATGAAACATGGACAGTGGGTCTTGTTTTGTTCTTATGGTCTGCATATAAAACATGGACAGTGGGTCTTGTTTTGTTCTTATGGTCTGCATATGAAACATAGACAGTGGGTCTTGTTTTGTTCTTATGGTCTGCATATAAAACATGGACAGTGGGTCTTGTTTTGTTCTTATGGTCTGCATATAAAACATGGACAGTGGGTCTTGTTTTGTTCTTATGGTCTGCATATAAAACATGGACAGTGGGTCTTGTTTTGTTCTTATGGTCTGCATATAAAACATGGACAGTGGGTCTTGTTTCGTTCTTATGGTCTGCATATAAAACATGGACAGTGGGTCTTGTTTTGTTATTATGGTCTGCATATAAAACATGGACAGTGGGTCTTGTTTTGTTCTTATGGTCTGCATATAAAACATGGACAGTGGGTCTTGTTTTGTTCTTATGGTCTGCATATGAAACATAGACAGTGGGTCTTGTTTTGTTCTTATGGTCTGCATTATGAAACATGGACAGTGGGTCTTGTTTTGTTCTTATGGTCTGCATATAAAACATGGACAGTGGGTCTTGTTTTGTTCTTATGGTCTGCATATAAAACATGGACAGTGGGTCTTGTTTTGTTCTTATGGTCTGCATTATGAAACATGGACAGTGGGTCTTGTTTTGTTCTTATGGTCTGCATATGAAACATGGACAGTGGGTCTTGTTTTGTTCTTATGGTCTGCATATAAAACATGGACAGTGGGTCTTGTTTTGTTCTTATGGTCTGCATTATGAAACATAGACAGTGGGTCTTGTTTTGTTCTTATGGTCTGCATATAAAACATGGACAGTGGGTCTTGTTTTGTTCTTATGGTCTGCATATAAAACATGGACAGTGGGTCTTGTTTTGTTCTTATGGTCTGCATATAAAACATGGACAGTGGGTCTTGTTTTGTTCTTATGGTCTGCATATAAAACATGAACAGTGGGTCTTGTTTTGTTCTTATGGTCTGCATATGAAACATGGACAGTTGGTCTTGTTTCGTTCTTATGGTCTGCATTATGAAACATGGACAGTGGGTCTTGTTTCGTTCTTATGGTCTGCATATGAAACATGGACAGTGGGTCTTGTTTCGTTCTTATGGTCTGCATATGAAACATGGACAGTGGGTCTTGTTTTGTTCTTATGGTCTGCATATGAAACATGGACAGTTGGTCTTGTTTTGTTCTTATGGTCTGCATATAAAACATGGACAGTGGGTCTTGTTTTGTTCTTATGGTCTGCATATGAAACATGGACAGTGGGTCTTGTTTTGTTCTTATGGTCTGCATATGAAACATGGATAGTGGGTCTTGTTTTGTTCTTATGGTCTGCATAATGAAACATGGACAGTGGGTCATGTTTTGTTCTTATGGTCTGCATATAAAACATGGACAGTGGGTCTTGTTTTGTTCTTATGGTCTGCATATGAAACATGGACAGTGGGTCTTGTTTCGTTCTTATGGTCTGCATATAAAACATGGACAGTGGGTCTTGTTTCGTTCTTATGGTCTGCATATAAAACATGGACAGTGGGTCTTGTTTTGTTCTTATGGTCTGCATAATGAAACATGGACAGTGGGTCATGTTTTGTTCTTATGGTCTGCATATAAAACATGGACAGTGGGTCTTGTTTTGTTCTTATGGTCTGCATATGAAACATGGACAGTGGGTCTTGTTTCGTTCTTATGGTCTGCATATAAAACATGGACAGTGGGTCTTGTTTCGTTCTTATGGTCTGCATATAAAACATGGATAGTGGGTCTTGTTTTGTTCTTATGGTCTGCATAATGAAACATGGACAGTGGGTCATGTTTTGTTCTTATGGTCTGCATATAAAACATGGACAGTGGGTCTTGTTTTGTTCTTATGGTCTGCATATGAAACATGGACAGTGGGTCTTGTTTCGTTCTTATGGTCTGCATAATGAAACATGGACAGTGGGTCATGTTTTGTTCTTATGGTCTGCATATAAAACATGGACAGTGGGTCTTGTTTTGTTCTTATGGTCTGCATATGAAACATGGACAGTGGGTCTTGTTTCGTTCTTATGGTCTGCATATAAAACATGGACAGTGGGTCTTGTTTCGTTCTTATGGTCTGCATATAAAACATGGACAGTGGGTCTTGTTTTGTTCTTATGGTCTGCATAATGAAACATGGACAGTGGGTCATGTTTTGTTCTTATGGTCTGCATATAAAACATGGACAGTGGGTCTTGTTTTGTTCTTATGGTCTGCATATGAAACATGGACAGTGGGTCTTGTTTCGTTCTTATGGTCTGCATATAAAACATGGACAGTGGGTCTTGTTTCGTTCTTATGGTCTGCATATAAAACATGGATAGTGGGTCTTGTTTTGTTCTTATGGTCTGCATAATGAAACATGGACAGTGGGTCATGTTTTGTTCTTATGGTCTGCATATAAAACATGGACAGTGGGTCTTGTTTTGTTCTTATGGTCTGCATATGAAACATGGACAGTGGGTCTTGTTTCGTTCTTATGGTCTGCATATAAAACATGGACAGTGGGTCTTGTTTCGTTCTTATGGTCTGCATATAAAACATGGACAGTGGGTCTTGTTTCGTTCTTATGGTCTGCATATAAAACATGGACAGTGGGTCTTGTTTCGTTCTTATGGTCTGCATATAAAACATGGACAGTGGGTCTTGTTTCGTTCTTATGGTCTGCATATAAAACATGGACAGTGGGTCTTGTTTCGTTCTTATGGTCTGCATATAAAACATGGACAGTGGGTCTTGTTTCGTTCTTATGGTCTGCATATAAAACATGGACAGTGGGTCTTGTTTCGTTCTTATGGTCTGCATATAAAACATGGACAGTGGGTCTTGTTTCGTTCTTATGGTCTGCATATAAAACATGGACAGTGGGTCTTGTTTCGTTCTTATGGTCTGCATATAAAACATGGACAGTGGGTCTTGTTTTGTTCTTATGGTCTGCATATAAAACATGGACAGTGGGTCTTGTTTCGTTCTTATGGTCTGCATATAAAACATGGACAGTGGGTCTTGTTTAGTTATTATGGTCTGCATATGAAACATGGACAGTGGGTCTTGTTTTGTTCTTATGGTTTGCATATGAAACATGGACAGTGGGTCTTGTTTTGTTCTTATGGTCTGCATATAAAACATGGACAGTGGGTCTTGTTTTGTTCTTATGGTCTGCATATGAAACATGGACAGTGGGTCTTGTTTTGTTCTTATGGTCTGCATATGAAACATGGACAGTGGGTCTTGTTTCGTTCTTATGGTCTGCATATAAAACATGGACAGTGGGTCTTGTTTTGTTCTTATGGTCTGCATATAAAACATGGACAGTGGGTCTTGTTTCGTTCTTATGGTCTGCATATAAAACATGGACAGTGGGTCTTGTTTAGTTATTATGGTCTGCATATGAAACATGGACAGTGGGTCTTGTTTTGTTCTTATGGTTTGCATATGAAACATGGACAGTGGGTCTTGTTTTGTTCTTATGGTCTGCATATAAAACATGGACAGTGGGTCTTGTTTTGTTCTTATGGTCTGCATATGAAACATGGACAGTGGGTCTTGTTTTGTTCTTATGGTCTGCATATGAAACATGGACAGTGGGTCTTGTTTTGTTCTTATGGTCTGCATATGAAACATGGACAGTGGGTCTTGTTTTGTTCTTATGGTCTGCATATGAAACATGGACAGTGGGTCTTGTTTTGTTCTTATGGTCTGCATATGAAACATGGACAGTGGGTCTTGTTTTGTTCTTATGGTCTGCATATAAAACATGGACAGTGGGTCTTGTTTTGTTCTTATGGTCTGCATATGAAACATAGACAGTGGGTCTTGTTTTGTTCTTATGGTCTGCATATGAAACATGGACAGTGGGTCTTGTTTTGTTCTTATGGTCTGCATATGAAACATAGACAGTGGGTCTTGTTTTGTTCTTATGGTCTGCATATGAAACATGGACAGTGGGTCTTGTTTTGTTCTTATGGTCTGCATATAAAACATGGACAGTGGGTCTTGTTTCGTTCTTATGGTCTGCATATAAAACATGGACAGTGGGTCTTGTTTTGTTCTTATGGTCTGCATATAAAACATGGACAGTGGGTCATGTTTTGCCCCCAAAATAAAAATGTCCATCGTAGAAGGTCTCTTCAACTTGCAGCAGGAAAATACATTGTGAGAGGCCCCCGCCCTCTTAACACATTGCATGACGGGATGTCTATTTTCTCAGAATCTTTCCTCTCTCCTTGTCAAGGGGAGGGCCTGTGAATGTGTGTGTGTGTGCGTGTGCGTACGTGTGTGTGTGTGCGCGCGCGTCTATGTGTGTGTGTGTGTGTGTGAGGGAGTGTGTGTGTGTGTGTTCATGCATGTGTACGTGCATGTGTAGGTATGTGCGTGCGTGCGTGTGTGTGTGTGTGTATGTATGTATGTATGTGTGTGTGTATGGGCGTGGGAGGTGGATGATAGAGTCACTTCAGATTGTCTGATGCTTACACAGATTAAAGGAGAGAGAGCACTTGAGCCTTTTCACTTTTCAATAGCAGCACTCATCAAAATAATGAGAAAGTACTATTAGAGGAACAGGTCACGAAGAGTCGCTCCTATTTTTAACATTGCTGTATTTAACCTTCCTTTGTGTGTGTGTGTGTGTGTTTGAGTGCGTGTAGGGCTATCTGTGTTCTCTCCGACAGCAAGCAATTTCTTTTTATTGCATTTCTTCTTCCTTATAAGGTTTTCCTTGGGAGTTTTTCCTTGTACAGATGCAGCAGTCTTTAATTGGCACAAATTCCTTGGCAGATTAAACAAAGTTAAACAGAAACGTAACTTAATATACTTAAACGTAACTTAACGTGGCTTAAGCAAATAACTTAAACAAATTCAACATCTTAATAAACAGTATAGATAACATTAAAGCAATGGTGTATAAAGTTCTGCTCTTGGCCAAAAGGCCTTGGGATGGAAGCACCAACTGAAGATGGCTGCCACTATTTCAACATGGCGTTTTGTCTTATTCTTTGTTCTATTTCCTTGTTTTGTGTTTTGTCTGCTTCCTGTTTTGCATCATTTTGTATGTGATTGATTATTGATTATTGATTTGCGTAATTTTGCATGTGACTGATTATTGATTATTGATTACTGGTAGGCTCGTTCCTTGTGAAGACCTTTGGGACCCGCTGTGTGTGGTGAAGGGCTATAAACCTGACTTGACTTGGTTACAGCAATACTGTTTGCAAATTCTCTTTACTCCAGACATGGGACCAAGTCATTTTGATATAAGTCTCAAGTCATTTTGTTTTGGGCAACTTAAGTCGAGTCAAGTCACAGGTTATGCCAAGTCAAGTCAAGTCGAGTCCTTAGTTAAGGCAAGTCAAGTCACTTTGCTAACATTATGGAGTTGTGAGAGAACATATTATATAGCTACATCAGCCCTCCTCACAGATACACACTTACAGATCTGAATGTTTGTTGTCTTCAAATGGCGAACAAAGTTTGATGTTTTAGTCTGGCTGTCAGAAATCCTTGATGAGCAGATCTTGCATTCAGCAGTTCGCCCTCTTCCTTCACATGTGACATTCTTGAATCTGAAAGTGATGACTGCCTGGCACAGTCACGGCCGCCTCCAGAAATACAACAGAAATGCCAAATAGAGTGGGAGAATGTAGTGGTAACGACTAGCGACTATGGGTTCCAGGTAGTGAGAACCTTGACTGTTGCCATAGCGAGGAGCTTGATGGAGTAATCCAATCATGACAAATGCCATTCCCAGTGTGCGCTCGCGTAACGTTACACAGACCGACAACGTCAAACATGTTAATATTTTATAATATAACTGATGAACACAAACAAGTCATTCGTGTCATCACGTCTCAAGTCAAGTCAAGTCATGAGTCTTTAACTTCCAAGTCAAGTCTAGTCTCAAGTCATTTATTTTTTGTCAATTCAAGTCGCAAATCATCAAAACAGTGCAGCTCGAGTCAACTCAACTCCAAGTCACCAAGTCTCTGCTTTACTCTCTTGTTTAATTTATTTAGCCCGAGGTTATAGTCCTGATATGGCCAGGGATTTATTCAGCACAGTTGGTAACAGAGGGAACAATAAAGACGTGTTCATTGTGAAGAGAGGCTGTTTTGTCTAAAAAGCCTCCTGCATGTTTACAGCAGGATCATGTTAAACCTCCTCCAAAGTGTTTCTCGTCAGGCAGCAAAGGAACAGAAGAGAAGCGCTCTCGGGTTCATCAGCTGGAGTGGGCAGATGAAAAGGAGAAAGGAGACTCTTGGTGGCCTCTCCAGAGACCAGGGGACATCTATTTTTGGTACAGTATGATAGCCTATCTGCCCCAACACCCCGCCCCCTCCCACTGCTGTCGATTGAAAACCTTTTTTCTCCAACATGTCGTCATCTTCATCAGGTTTTTTTCCAGACATGTTTTAAAGAGTTTTGTCGAGCCAGTGGTATTTAGTTTTCCTAGTGTTCCATGCAATCCCTCAACTCGTGCAAAGAATTCACCGATATTGGCATTAAAACGTTTTCACCTGGTGCACATATATCATGTAAGAATGAACATCAAAGTCAAAGAGCATGACAGATTAAAGATGATAAAGTGTAAGGAAGGGAGTATAACAATATGCTAAGTGTGCTGATATGTATGTTTTTTACATTACAGATAAGCAATTGTTGCCTGTGTTGTCAATGTCAGTCAAATCACTTTACACTTCAAACGTTTGATCTACATTACCTTAATTATTCTGCAAAAATATTTGATGTCAATGTGATGATAAATGACTTGGTAATAAGCGGACATAAAGATCTTCATACAATGACTACTGTACTACTACTGCTACCACTGCTATACTTCAACCTCCCTAGTGTAACAACCACCTAGAAACACCTTAGCGAACACTTACATTAGAAACAACCTAGCAACCACCTAGTACACCCTGTAACCCAGGTCAACATGCAAACAGTGTAAGGGGGCAGAGGCTTGTAATTTTGCGGTGACAGTCAATCAAATTGGGCTCTCTGTTAGATACCTACCAACCACCTAACACCATCCTAGCAACAACATGATAACAGCCCAGATAACAATGACCCATTGGCCCAACGTTGGCAACGGTCGACAGCTGAAGACGTAGTTGGGCCAGAGTTGGGCCAATGTTGCCACTAGGTTGGCAAAGTTGGCTCTGATGAGCAGCATTATGGTTGGACATAAATGGTTGGCATTAGGTCAGACGCATAAATCCAATCAACTATTATTATTAGTAGTAGTAGTAGTAGTATTAGTATTATTATTATACAGTATCACATTACATTGGAGATATAAAGTCGCTGTAAACTTGTAAAGCCAATGTCAAGCTAATGCGTATTCTAAATGACTTGCAAATATATATATATTTTTAATAGCTTGACTTGCAAATATATATATTAATAGCTTGCCTTAAGGCATTAGGAAATAATCCTGAACGTGGGTGACTGTAGCCTACTGTAAATAAAGCTATGGATTTTTTTTTTTGTATTTCTTTTTTTACCTTTATTTATACAGGGCGAGTCTCACTGAGAGCAATGCTTTCATCATAAGATAAGGAATTCAGACCAAATGTAGCTACAACGTGGCAATTGGTTTGAGCTAATGTTGTGCCAATCGTATATAAAATCGTATCAAAATTATGAAATTGCGTGTAGAGGACTGTTTACAGTACACTGTAAACAGGACTGTTTACAGCGTTGGGCGCACGTGATGCCACAAAGACGGCCAAAAAGACGTGCGCCCGACTCGAGGTCGGTTGCCAACGTTCCGCCAACAGAAGTGCAAATGGTGGGCCACCGTTGTGCCAACGTGTCATTGTTATCTGGGACCCTAGCAACCATTTAGTACAGCCTACCAACACCAGCAATCACCCAAAACCCTTGCGGCCAGTAGGCTAAATCCCTTGGAACCATTTAAGATTTTACAGATGAATTTCATTTCTTTATTTATCTCGAACAATAAAACACAATACAGTAAAAGATCAATCATAAACAAACAACACATTTGAATAATAAAAAAATATATATGAAAGACAGATTTTACAGATTAAATACAGCTAGCACACATTTTCTCCAGGAAATGTATTTTCTAGTTAACAATTGAAGAACTTAGAGGTAATTTTCTAAACAAACATGATGTGTTGACTTGAAGATCGGCTCACTAGTAGTTACATAGTAGTTACTGACACTGGGGCATATATGAATGAAACATATGTACGTACATACAGTACATACTGTATGTATGTATGTATGTATGTATGTATGTATGTATGTATGTACAGTATGTATGTATGTATATGTATGTATGTTTGTACAGTATGTATGTTTGTACAGTATGTATGTATGTATGTATGTACTAGGCATCTCGTGCCCTACGCAAGCTCGATTCCTAGGCTCGCCGGCTGTGCGGCCTCGCCCGCCCTGCAGCTCTCCATTTATATACTGATGTATGTATGTGTATGTATGTATGTATGTATTGTTTATTTTTTATTTAGATCCCCATTAGCTGCCACACATGGAAGCAGCTATTCTTCCTGGGGTCCACAATATAAAAGTAAAAAAAAAAAAAAAATGACATACATTTGATGGATACAATTATTCAAATATAGTTTGTACAACTTAATTCATGAAAAAATTAGGTAATGCTATGTAAGCTTTCTTAAAATATAACCACAACCCAACTATGGTTGCTTTTGATTAAAACAGTTTACAGATAGACATAAAAAAAAATAAAAAATAAAGTAATAAAAAATTTACGAATACCGACACCAAATTCAGATTCACATGAACCAATGTTCAATCAATAGACTCTTTTTAAGATGTTTTTTGAACAGACTTAAAGACTGGGTGTGTCTCATACCATCAGACAGCTTGTTCCATAATGCAGTGGCTCTATACATAACAGATTTTTGAGTAGATATTAAATTTGTGGAAGGCAATACAAGTAATCTCCTAGACACTTGTCTTGTTGAATAATCATGAATATCTTCAATATGACAGATCCTAGAGTATAAAGATGTAGGCTTGGCCTGTATACAAATTTTATGAAAAAAGGAGTGCATGTATGTACTGTATGTATGTATGTATGTATATATGTATGCATGCATGTATGTATGTATGTATGTATGTACTATCTTCTAAAAGATTTTTGCAGTGCAGTGAGAGGAAATGAGTCGATGAGAGGAAGCTTTGTGAAACATGCAGAGACTCACATACTGAACAGGTGGTGCGCACAGTGGATGGAGAACGAGATGTGTTGATGTTAATGATGATGTCGACGCCGCCACCAGGCAATGCTGGATAATTGTATTCCTCTATGACACTCAGTGCTAATTCACATACATGCTAGCAGCAGTATTGCATTAGGTTCCTTGCTGCTGTTTAAAACCACCTGTCATTATGATGCCATTATCCTGGCTGACAGGCTACACGTCCAATAGTATTTCGTTGTGTTGATCTATATTTGGAAGATGAAACATTTAACCGTTAACGATATGGAGAGGGAAAATCAGAAAGGGAAAAGGGGAAGAAGAAGAAAACACACAGTGCCGCACACTCACACTACTTTTAGATTTCATCCAAAACTGCATACGGTATTTAGATTGTCTATAAAACAACTTTGAAGATAGTTTTCTCTTTTTTGCCTGACATGATGTTGGCAGCTAACAGACATGATGAGAGGCTGCAGGGTTTTTCCTGGCTCAAAATGAGGCAGAGGTGGTACTAGAGCCTGACCGATATGCAAGTAACAGCTGTAGCAAAGAGTTGCTCTGTTGATTGAAATGTGGGTCAAAATGCAACCATCACATAGGATTAAAAATCTAATATTCTGTTAGGGTATAAACGATACATAACTCTAAAGCCATCATACACAGCTGACCCAGCTAAAAAGGCTGTAGTAGAGCCGGCAGAGCAAATCATATCAATTTCTACAAGCTTGTCCACCTTTTCATGATCTTCTGTCGTTTTAAATCTAGGACATTTATACGTCCGGTAGATTCAAGATGTTTCCGTTAGTATTTCTAATTACTAGTTTTACTAGCTTAAGTGCGTGGATCAAAACCAAGTCTCTATAGACCCTTTTCATGGGGCCATTTTGTGTCAAAAAGGCAGGGCAAACACAGGTGCAAGCAGAACACTAATGAGGGTTTCCAACGTCCATGATTGGAAGTTGGAAACCCTCATTAGTGTTCTGCTTGCACCTATGATAGCTTCTCTCTCACCTTAAGTGCGGTTTCCCTCTGACAGGCCAATTTCCATGCCACCTTGTGCACAGGTGATGGAACACTTGTTGTGGTGCGAGATGGTTACCATGGAATTTGCACAGGCTTCTTTCCCGGCTTTACACAGAGTAAATAGCAGGTAACATCTAGCTTTGCTCTGGCATTTCTTCAAGCTTTTGCCGGCTAGACATCTTTAAACAGAAATGAACCCGAGGTCAGATCCACCAAATAAGGCAGAGTAAATGTCCTGTGTAAAGACGGCTATAGACAGCATTCTCCAGCCATGTCCCACTGAGAGACATCTCGCTTAAAGTCCCTCTCCACTCAAAAATGTGTTTTTCTTCTTGTTCCTTCAGTGTTTGAGCTTCACTGTGCAGAATGATGTCCGTGCAGAGTTTGACACTAGAAGGCTGTTTCCACAATCATCTGCTGAAAGTGAAAAGTTTCTCTGTCCTCACTGAAAAGGCCATTTCCTACAAGCATGATTTGTGACATCACAAATACTTTGAGCCAATCCATATCCAGTATTCAGCAGTTCAACTTTAAAAGTCAACAGTATTTGCATATTTATTCTGGATTCTTTATTGAGGGAGAAGGAGTCATTTTAAGGATTTTATCAAGATAATTTAACGTTTATTTTGTGGGAAAAACATATCAGACACCAAATATTAGTAAAAGTAGAGTATTTTACATACATCTTAAAACATGACTTTAGGGGGTCTTTAAGAAAAGTGCTTATGAGAGGCAGAATATCACTCTCATGATGATAATCCTAACCTGTATGATTGAAGAAATCCTGACGCTGACACTGTAATCAGACACAAATTAAATACTCTCGCAAAATAAGGCAAAATCACCAATAGGCCTATACTGCCAAACTTCTGGGTTAGCAGCTGGCGACCATGGCGATAACACCAAAGACAATGTCAAAGACCAGCATGACATTCTCCGCATAACTTCGACAGTCGTGACCATTGAAGAAGTTGCTATCTCGGTTGTAAATACATCTATCTCAGTGAAGGGCTTGCCAGACGTTCCCAGCAGTGCCATGATGTGGGGGCTGTTTGGGTATGAAGGCTGGGCCTTTGTGCGCAGAGCCCGGGGCCAGCGGAGTGTGCATGGCTCTTTTAGAGTTTGATTTATAATTGAAAGCTGTGTTTACATCCGCTGTGGCGCTTCTAAAGCACAGAGTGCACTTCATAGCCAGATGAAGGAGGAGCCCACAAATTGAAGCCATTAAAATTGGAATTTTTAAGGGACTGGAGGCATGGGGGGGGGGGGGGGGGGGGGGGGGGGGGGCGAAGGTCGAGCCGTCGAGCTCGCTGTTTACATTGAGTGGCATTGTGTACACTAGTGCTACTCTGCAAAGGGGGGCGAGGAAATGTTAAATCACCTCTGACAGCTGAGAAATTGACCGCCTCTTGGCTTTCTCCAACACTTGGTTGACTCTCTGGGTTGCGATGTTGGTGGAAACCAATGAGCAATGATTATAGTTGGTCTATTATATGTAATTACAGATACACACAGGGCCATTTGGGGACAGGCTGGGCAGAGCGAACATGCGAGCAATGCTGCCAATCCATCTAAAATCCCGGCTGAACTTACGACGACATTATTTCTTTATTATTTGGCAGTTAACAGTAGAGTCAGCGACTTGTGTAAATATCAACATGACTAACATCATAACAGGTTAACAGACATACAAAGATGTGTAGATTTGGTTTACAAATTACGATCCTAAACTATGTGATCTGGGAGGGAATCTATGAGGAGGGCACGAGTCTTAAACCTGCAAAGGGTTTTTCCTGCTTTGATTTGTGTAGCCTACTGTATATCTGATCAAAGAAAGGAAAATGGAAGGGGAAGTCTGAAAAAAACAAAAACGCTCATTTATTTTGCACACATACATGTAGCGTAGCGTTCTTGCCTTGCCTGATTTTGATTTGATTTGTGCATACTTTTCTTTCTTTTTTCTGTATCTACTTTGACAGCAAAGCTAACCGGAGCCCCCAATTCGCTGTATGTGTATTTTCATACTTGGCCAATAAAGCTGTTTCTGATTCTGAAACTGTAAACAGTTTGGCAGGTATTCATTTAGTTTGACAGCTATTGAGAGTTGATTTGAGTTAAGTTGCGGACCAGTGATGTCATTCATGCACGAATGACATCACTGATCCACACCTTAACTCACATCAACTCTCAATAAATGTCAAACTAAATGAATACCTGCAAAACTGTTTACAGTTTTCAGATGTGTGAGATTATGTGCAAAAATAAATCAGCATTGTTTTTCGGTGGAGTGTCCCTTCAAATGAAATGATTTGTCAAAAGCTGTCAGTCTTGCTCTCTATCAATTGAACAATTCACATACTGCACTGCTACTGTATACACACACTGGTTTAGAAACCATCAATACATTCTGTGAACACACAATTCTGTGAACATTATGTTCCAACACAGGGGTCAGCCAGTTACTTCCTATTGTGTTTACACTTCCTGTGACAGTACAGTACTAGTGACCAGGTAAAACAGACGTGTGTTTTGAACAGGAAGTCATAACACAACTGGGTCAAGTGGGCGGGACTACATAAGGTGAATGAAAAACTCAAAGCTGGAAAGCAGACTAAACACTTGAATCCATGTTGCAATGCAATCAAGATATAAAGGCTTTCATGCCTTTTCTTCTTATTCTTCTTCTTTTTTTACAGATAAAATAATCATCACAGCTGATTACATCCTCTAAATGTTTGCTATTTCCTAAGTAAAAGGCTCCGGGTAGCTAATTAACTACAATAATAGTCAATACTGAGTTACTTTCATGTCAGCAATCATTCTGTCAGAGTAGGTGTCACCTTTTTTTAAGTAGGAGTAGATGTCTTACTTTGGATTAAAACTGTTCATGCATTGATATTTAATGAGTCTTAACTGTATAATAATCGGCTGGTTGTTTGTGCAGTTGTCAGTTCTGAAAGAAGTATTACCGGTTGTAAAACAGAAAACTAGCCATATCCCTATATTTTCATTCTCTGTGGGTCTGTAAATCCATGTTACATTGGCAGTAGGTTTGGACAGCTATAGGCTATACCAGACAGCAGTCAGCGTGAATACATGAACTGTCACAGGCATACAGAAGGTACTGAAAGTCAGTGTTTTCCCCTCCAACACCAAAATCCAACTCCACAAATACAAGTTTGACTTTCACTGCTGTGCAAATATGAGATAATAAAATATTCATGCAGCTCTATAAAATCTGACACTACTGTTCTCTGCTCTGTTTACCTGTTTTGCTCTTTTGAAATACCGCTGAACCACTCTGAATTGGATAGATTCAGCTCTCCATCCCACCTACTGGGTCTTTTCATGCAAGTTCTGATCCCAGACTGTATTGACTGTAGAGTATATTACCTTACCTCCATGTCAAATGTATAACACTGAACCACTGACACCCCTTGCTCTGACACTCTGACTCTCTCTCTCTCTTTCATAACATGAAAACTGTTGTGCAACAGTTGCGACCTCGAGGCTACTGGAAATATTCCATTCAATAGTGTATGACACAAATTTCATGTATTTAAATTCATGCAGTAAATTGCCTTGAAACCCTCTAATGGATTTATTTATAGCCGTTTCTGTGCTTTTAAAGGCAAGGGAGGGGGCAACACCCTGTGGGCTTTTGGGGGTATTACATTTAGAGACATAACACTCTACAACTACTGTACAATTAAATTCTTCTCTGCACTCAATCAAACAGTTTATCTGGAGGTAAGAGTCTGCAGTCAGACCCTTCTCAATGGAGGCCTAGGAGGTTATATTCTTCAAAAGGTAGAGGGCGCCACCCAGTGGTTACCCCAGGGCACTACAGTTAGGAGTGTCTGTTTCGTTCTTTTGTTTTGAGGAGGGGTGTTTGCATGACCCCTTTTAAGTTTATATTATTATTACAGCACAGATTAGCAATTTTGATCTATTATTTTGTCTAGTTAAACTATAACTGTGTAGATAAACTAAACTGAACAGTTTTAAGAGTGATGTTTGTATATTTTGTGTTTTTGTTAGTGTACCTGCACAAAGTAGCAATTTGCATCTATTCTGTCTGCGTTATTTATCTTTGTATGTTATTGTTCTTTTTTGTTTCACTTAGTTTCCTTCTGCTATCAATGTGCAGATAAACTGAACTGGACTAAAACTCTTGTAAAATCAAAATGTAATGTCAAGTACTTTATAGGTTGTCATAAAGGTAGCCGTTTACTACTAGCAGGTCAGGTCACCCGCATGGGTGCTCTTTACACCCCCTGAAAGTTTCAGCCCGATCGCACATAAAATGGCATAGCTGCTCTATGACATCACTGATGACATGTTCACTGATGACATCATCACTGATGACATCATCAATGCTGCCTTCCAGACAACTGAGACTTTGGGATTTTCTGACCTCCTACTAGAAAAAGTGCACTGGAATGGCACTCAAACTGGGAGCTCCAACTAGAAAACTCTGGGGGGCGAATCTACCTCGACTAGGCTGGGAATCATTTGTCTGACGTCACACAACAATGGCCGCAACCATTCCAAACATGGAAGTTGGAAAACCTCATTAGTGTTTTGCTTGCACCTGTGTTTACCCTGCCTTTTCGACACAAAATAGCCCTAGTGAAAAGGGTCTATAGCGTGATCATCCAACGTGCTGCGTCCTGCCGGTGAATCTCCCCACTGTCAGGTGAAAAGAAGCGGCTGGCAACTGCACATGTGTCAGAGGTCCCCATGGTGTTGGTCTATGGCTCTCCTCAGATCGACAGGGGGTGGAGCAGCGACCGGGCTAGCAGGGGGAAATTGGCCAAGTACAATTGGGGAGAAAATGGGGGGAAATCAGAAAAAAACAGCTAATGTGTCCATCAACAGCCAATGTGACTTGTGTGCCATGGGTGTCCTTGAGCAAGGCACTAAACCCTACCTGGTCACCCAATGCAAGCTTTTGAATAGCAGCGTTAGCTAACATGCCTAAATGTATGGAACATAACGACGCCTTTGCAGTCACAGTTAAACAATTATTCTTTGTGAATGTGAATAGCTAACAGTTTACAGTGTACATAACATATTGTATATGTTACCTCCATCTTGTGTGATCATGTGAACAGCTGCCAATACACATTAGATGCTCTGCTCTGTAAATCCACTAAATTGTCTTTCTTGGCTGGTACTGTAGTAATCCGATTTCTTGCAAACTGTTAAGAGTTAACAACACTGCTGTCCTGTCATAGCTTTGGAGTCATCATTTCTACTATCACAATTTGAGTCTTTATCAACATTCAATGCAATTTGAAATGTTTTTGGCACACTGACATACGTGACAGTGTGGTAGGTCGGCGATAAGTTGTCTTTTGTATACACATAATCCAATGATTAGGTTCATTTTTACTATATTTCTTCTCAAAAATGATAAACAAGAAAGAAACTGAATGTAGAACAGATGCACCAGACCTCACAGCCGACTTTGTGTTTGAGTTTCTTAGAATAGAGATGTGCATCGGCCCTATCTTTCATCCTTTAGAAATCGCTACCGGCATTTCACAGCAGTTACTGTACACAGCACACTTTCAATGCAGCCATTTATTTCCAGCCATGCATACAGGAGACTGGAAGAAGGCAAAGACAAGAAAATAATTGGTGGGATATTTTAATCCTGTTCTCTTTGTTCCCAGGCAACATTTCATCTGAGGAAGGGGAGGCGTGGAAGAGGTATTATCTCAGCTGCTGTCACAGATCAGTGGCCTGGCTCATCAAAGTGAGCGTCTGCATGCATGCAAATTGAACTCAAGGTTTTGAATATTTTATGAAATCATTGGTAGAACTATAAAGCAAAGGTATAATTCATATCTGATGCCAATTTCTCTGCTCCACTACTGAATGATTGCCTGAGATTTTTCCATTGCAGTGGTGTTGATACATAACTGCATAACTTCATGGACCCAGGAAGGGGCAGTTATGTCATCTGATCTGCCTTACGGAGTAGGCTACTGCTCCAGCCTATTAAGTAGAGTTCTTTCCAGCACTTTGGGCAAAATGCTGGCAAGAGCTATAGGCCCTGTAGTTCTCTGAACTGTTTAGTTTACCAACTTTGTCTTTGATGACAGGCACTAAAATAACGGATAAAAGAGAATCTGGTAAAATACCATGAACTAAAAACCCAGTGAAACAAATGGCGAGCAAAAGATGACGTTTTCTGCTGGCAAATTTTAAATGTTCAGCAGTTATCCATACCACAGGCCTTGTTATTATCTAACTTCACGACAGCTTCATGACTCTCTTGTGGGGTGACAGACACTTCCTTATCGTTATCTATTTCACCCAGTGTAAAAGGGTTGCTTGACACACAGTTAAACAAATCATAAAACTTCTTCTGCCACAAATGACAGATATTCTCAGGACCACTTGCTCCCTCGATATTCGATGAGAGAGATGATGATGGCTCTGATTTCTTTCCAGAAGTCAGGACTATTGTTATTATTAGCTATTAGCAAATAAATAATTAACATAAGATACATCAGCATTCAAATCTGAAACTACATAAATGCAGGTGGAAGCATTGTCCTGAATCAAGGCCAGTCTATTGAGATGCTACCTAGTGATTTTGTTGGAAATCGGACAAACGGTCTAGGAGGAGATCTCAAAAATGTGTTTTCCTTTTTTTTATTGATTGATTCAATTTTTTTTTACATAAAGGAGGAAAAACATAAGAACCGCAAACATCTACACAAAAGAGATAAAATACATACACATACACATACATGAACAAATTAACTCAGAACATAACCCATAAGATGTGTTTTCCAAACTTTTCAAAATATTTTTTTCCCCCAGAAGGACCTCGAGGATCGAAATGACTTTTAACTAAGTTGTAGAGCAGGTTCACCTGAACATCAGACAAACGGCATGGAAGTTATGACATTTAACGTAAAACCTTTAATTATACCACCACCTTCAGACCGATTCAAAAAATATTTCTTGAGCTTCTAGTAATCACCAATATCTGTCATTGTTGGGCCAAATTTTATGTTTCTGCAATGTAGAAACTCACAGGAATTTTCGTTGAGGCAGAAACTGAATAATAATGATCAATAAACCAATACAAAAACAATAGGTTACCCAGCATTCTCTGTGAATACCTAATTATTGTCCAGCCCAATATTAAGTGACCTCTGCTGTGTGGCGTATCATGTGTTTGTTCAGGTATCGTTTACAACCAAAACTGTTACCACAGACTGAACATTTAAATTGTTTATCTCCTGTGTGGACTACCATGTGTTTGGTCAAGTTACCATTCTGACCGAATCTTTTACCACAGACTGAGCATTTAAATGGTTTATCTCCTATGTGGACTACCATGTGTTTGTTCAGGTATTGTTTACAACCAAAACTGTTACCACAGACTGAACATTTAAATGTTTTATCTCCTGTGTGGACTATCATGTGTTTGGTCAAGTCACTGTTAAAACCAAATATTTTGCCACAGACTGAGCATTTAAATGGTTTATCTCCTGTGTGGAATCTCATGTGCGTTGTCAAGTTTGATTTTTGACCAAAACATTTACCACAGACTGAGCATTTAAATTGTTTATCTCCTGTGTGGACTACCATGTGTGTTGTCAAGTTTGATATATGACCAAAACATTTACCACAGACTGAGCATTTAAATTGTTTATCTCCTGTGTGGACTACCATGTGTGTTGTCAAGTTTGATTTTTGACCAAAACATTTACCACAGACTGAGCATTTAAATTGTTTATCTCCTGTGTGGACTACCATGTGCGTTGTCAAGTTTGATTTTTGACCAAAACATTTACCACAGACTGAGCATTTAAATTGTTTATCTCCTGTGTGGACTACCATGTGTTTGGTCAAGGTTGATTTATAATAAAAACATTTACCACAGACTGAGCATTTAAATTGTTTATCTCCTGTGTGGACTCTCATGTGTGTTGTCAAGTTTAATTTATGACCAAAACACTTACCACAGACTGAGCATTTAAATTGTTTATCTCCTGTGTGGACTCTCATGTGTCTGGTCAAGTATATGTTATGACCAAATATTTTACCACAAACTGAACAACTAAAGGGTTTATTCCCAAGAACTTCACTGTTTTTCTGGGAGTCTAAGACAGACTGTGGTTCACTAGTTTCCGTCCAATCATCACTGTCTTCAGTCTCAGAAGAGTCTGCAGTCTTGCCAGCACTGGCTGGTTCTGATGCTCCACAGTCCTCTCCATCAGCTTCTGTTTTCATCTGTTCAGGTGAGCTGCTGGCTATAGGCTCTGCCTCTCTCTTCTCCTCAGTTTGGCTTTGATTAACCTGTGGAGACTGAGGTCTCCCATCTTCACTCTTCACAGGGACAGGAGTGAATTGGAAGTTGTTGACATTAGCCTCCTTCAGCCCTTGAAGCTGTTCTGCCTCCTGACTGATCCAGGGTTCCTCCTGTTCTTCTTTAATGTGTGGGGGCTCTGGGTCCTCCTGTCTGGTACAGAGTTCCTCCTGTTCCTCTTTAATGTGTGGGGGCTCTGGGTCCTCCTGAAACTGCTCTCCCTCCTGACTGATCCAGAGTTCCTCCTGTTCCTCTTTAATGTGTGGGGGCTCTGGGTCCTCCTGACTGGTACAGAGTTCCTCCTGTTCCTCTTTAATCTGTGGGGGCTCTGGGTCCTCCTGACTGGTACAGAGTTCCTCCTGTTCCTCTTTAATGTGTGGGGGCTCTGGGCCCTCCTGGTTCAGACTGGGGCTCCACTCCTGCAGCTCAGGGGGAACTTCTTCAATGACCAAGAGCTTCTGGAAGTCTGGAGGTATGGCTACTCTATGTAACCGCAGTTCAGGATTTAAAACAGTGTCCAGGAGCGTTCGTTGTTGCTCGTTCTTTTTTGAACGAGAAGATTCTAGTCTGATAGCCTGCATTTCCTTCTTCAGAAGCAGTCAACTCAGTGGAGTGGGAAGATATGAAGGTCTGGACTCGGGCAAACAAGCTTGAAGCTTCCTCCTCTTACGCTATCTTCTTTCAAACAGCCCAACTATCTCTTCAGCGGCAGTTAGTCGCTCCTACTAGCAGTTCTTTCAGGTTTTGGATTGGGACAGTAGACATTTTCCACACAGTGAGACAGGAACTTGTCCTCCTGAACGATTTACTGACAAACGTTGTCCTCAGTCCTTCAAAGCTCCAACAACGTTAGCGTTAGCACCTTTAGCTTCACAGCTAACGCTAGCCTTGTACCAAGACGCTGATTACATTACACTACATCAGCGTCTTGGACACTTGTCCCCTTTTCCGGTCGGCGGTTTTGGTTTTCCCTGATTTACGTGTCCATAAACGTTCAAATCCAACATGTAATGTACTCACCCTCAAAGCCACAGATGTTAGGAAGCTCTACGGAAGCGTCGCCGGGTCTTTGTCCGACTTTTTCTCCTCACTTCTTCTTTGTCCCGCAATGAATGAGTGCACCGGCTGTCTACTGCGCCACAGCGCCTCCATAGTGGTTGGGAGGTGTATATAACCAATGTGCAATACACCTCCCAACCGCTATAGAGGCCTATAGAGGCTGATTCATTTCCTCAAAATGAATCAAATGTAACAAGCAATAGTTTTTTAAACATCTTTATTTTAAAAGATGAAAAACCCCAGGTGTTTTGTTTTAGTCCCAAGCTTCAATGCTCCTGGCCAATCCCAGCGCCACAGGGCGTGGTTATTGCTTATCCTATGTGGGGTTAGAAATCACGCGCTCGTCTTCTTCTGCGCTGCTGTCATAGCGTTCGCTATCACTTCCGGCCCCAGCAGCGCAGAAGAAGACGAGTGTTTGTCGCTGATTCATTTTGAGGAAATGACACCCGGGTTTCAGTGAGGGATTAAACATGTTTATTAGTGGCGCTATTGTTTCAACACCATGCGCCGAGGTTCACACAACCCTTTTCGCTCCGTAAGTACATTTGAAATTTCATTTGCGAAACTTTATCGAGTAGTTTGAAAGATTTAACAGACGGAGCGACCTGTGGTGGCTATTTCGGCGGTGTACTAATAAGGGACTGCGTAGCGTTAGCGGTTAGCAGTTCCGAAAGGGGCAAGTCTGGAACATAACTTCGCTAATTTTAAAATACTAGTGCAGTGCATCTCCCTGCACGTTGCAACAACGACAAAAAAGCTTTACTGTCACAGCCTGCAACAGCTTTCAGCCAGCCAGTGAATGTAGGGTCGCTTTCCCATTCAGTCCTGTACGTTTGTTTTCAATGCTTACTTTTTAGCGGTTCAGACGGCTCTGCCGAAATTCGAAAAGTATCCGATTAGAAAAAATATAGTAACCACCAATATCTGTCATTTGGGCCAAATCTCAGGTCTCTGCGATGTACCAATTCACAGGAATTTGCATTGTGGCAGAAAAACAATAATAAACCAACACAAAAACAATAGGGGTTCAGCAGCAAAATAATAATTATTCCACCCACATACTGTGGAAGGTGGAAGAGTGAAAGATGTGTAGTAAGGTGGCAGATCTTATTTGACAGGTTTCTGTACTGAGATATCTTTGACCCCCCCCCCCCCCCCCCCCCCCCCCCCCCCCAAAAAAAATAAAGGAAAAAAGAAAAAAATTACCAAAGAGAAAATAATCTAATCATGCGATTTATTGAAATGCAATATTATGCAACAATATTGCCTGATAAAGTGCACACAACAACAGAAAAAATAAAAGAAAGGTTGCTTGACACACAGTTAAACAAATCATAAAACTTCTTCTGCCACAAATGACAGATATTCTCAGGACCACTTGCTCCATCGATATTCGATTGGAGATATTTACAGTTGTTGATGGCTCTGATTTCTTTCCAGAAGTCAGGACTATTGTTTTGTAACTTTTTCACAAGTGCGTCAGCCCTCAATGTGTACTCGTTTCTCTTAATGAAACGGAGAGCGTATTTAAAATTAGCATTGGCCTGTTTCTTATATTCAAATAAGGGACCACATTTATTTTCAGACGATTCAGCCCATTCTTTAAAAGCCCTTCTGGCTTCAGCATGCAGCTCTTCTACATAGTTGTTCCAACCCGGTCTAGCATTGCCCACATTAGACTTGTGGCCGTTCACACTATACGCCAAAGCCACGCTGAAGCCATGCAGTTTCATTTTGGGTCCTTGTTAACAGGTGAGACCGTTCACACCAGCTAGACGCCACACCGCGCCGAAGCAATGCCGAAGCCATGCTGGAGCAATCATTCCGGATTTAGTCCTATATTTTCCAGGCGTGATGCGTGAAACTTGAAGCTGCCAGGCATGAAGGCAATGGGAGTTGTGGACGGGTTGAAGGGGTGCCGAGGAGACACTGAGAGGAAAAGAGAAGCCTTCTTGTGTGAACGGTAGGCGTCAGTTCAGCCTGTGCCTGCCTCAAGCTTCAGCCCTTGTTCACACACCCGCCCACAACTCCCATTGACTTCATGCATGGCAGCTTCAAGCTTCACACGTCACGCCTGGAAAATAGGACTGAATCCTGAATGATCGCTCCAGCGCAGCTTCAGCGTTGCTTCGGCGTGGCGACCGTTCACACGTGGCTGGTGTGAACGGTCTCACCTGTTAACAAGGACGCCAAAATGAAACTGCGTTGCTTCGGCGTATAGTGTGACCGGCCACGTTCAAGGTCCTGTGTGAACAAGGGCAAGAGAGGCCTGCTGGAGATAGAAAGAGACTCCACAATAAAATCATACATAGAACAAAAATCAGAGCTATGCTGTGAGTCCTTGCAATTCAAATCACAACGCATAATGGCTTCCTTAGGAAGGTCAATATTTCCCAGCAGAGCATCAGTCTTACACATATTCTTCAAGATCGATCTTAGTTAAGCAGACCAGTCTAATTTCCCTGTTTTCTTGTTGCCATCCATAGACGATGACAGAGGTAGATTGCCCATGTTTACCAACATAGACAAGGGTATATGGTCGGTAGTGGCCAGGTCGTAGTTGATCTGCATGACATCGAGAGAATCGTGTGCATCGACTGTGCATATATGCAGTGATCAAGCCATGAGGTTGTGTGCCAAGCCTCACTGATATAAGTATAGCTATTAACAGGTAAGAGCACCTTGCTAGAGGATCAGGCCACTATCTGAACAGAACTGCATTAAATGATTAGCAAATAAAGAATTAACATCAGATAGATCAGCATTCAAATCTCCAACTACATAAATGCAGGTGGAAGCATTGTCCTGAATCAAGGTCATAATACAGGTCAGTCTATTGAGATGCTACCTAGTGATTGTGTTGGAAATCGTACAAAATGTAATGGTCTAGGAGATCTGAAAAATGTGTTTTCTTTTTTTTTACATAAAGGAGGAAAAACATAAGAACCGCAAACATCTACACAAAAGAGACAAAATACATACACATACATGAACAAATTAACTCAGAACATAACCCATAAGATGTGTTTTCCAAACTTTTCAAAATATATATATTTTTTCTCCCAGAAGGACCTTGAGGATCGAAATTAATTAAAAAAAAAAAATCGACAAACGGCATGGAAGTTATGGCCTTTAACGTAAAACCTTTAATTATACCACCACCTTTAGACCGATTCAAAACATATTTCTTGAGCTTCTAGTAATCACCAATATCTGTCATTGGGCCAAATTTTATGTTTCTACAATGTAGCAACTCACAGGAATTTTCGTCGAGGCAGAAACGGAATAATAATGATTAATAAACCAATACAAAAACAATAGGTTACCCAGCATTCTCTGTGAATACCTAATTATTGTCCAGCCCAATATTAAGTGACGTATGGCATATCATGTGTTTGTTCAGGTATCGTTTACAACCAAAACTGTTACCACAGACCGAACATTTAAATGGTTTATCTCCTGTGTGGACTATCATGTGTTTAGTCAAGTCACCGTTCTGACCGAATCTTTTACCACAGACTGAACATTTAAATGGTTTATCTCCTGTGTGGACTATCTTGTGTGCTGCCAAGTTTGACTGATGACCAAAACATTTACCACAGACTGAGCATTTAAATGGTTTATCTCCTGTGTGGACTACCATGTGTTTGGTCAAGTCACCATTCTGACCAAATCTTTTACCACAGACTGAGCATTTAAATGGTTTATCTCTTGTGTGGACTACCATGTGTGTTGTCAAGTTTGATTTATGACCAAAACATTTACCACAGACTGAGCATTTAAATTGTTTATCTCATGTGTGGACTACCATGTGTTTGGTCAAGTCACCGTTCTGACCGAATCTTTTACCACAGACTGAGCATTTAAATTGTTTATCTCCTGTGTGGACTACCATGTGTTTGGTCAAGTCACTGTTATAACCAAATCTTTTACCACAGACTGAACATTTAAATTGTTTATCTCCTGTGTGGACTACCATGTGTTTGGTCAAGTCACTGTTAAAACCAAATCTTTTACCACAGACTGAACATTTAAATTGTTTATCTCCTGTGTGGACTATCTTGTGTGCTGCCAAGTTTGACTGATGACCAAAACATTTACCACAGACTGAGCATTTAAATGGTTTATCTCCTGTGTGGACTACCATGTGTTTGGTCAAGTCACCATTCTGACCGAATCTTTTACCACAGACTGAACATTTAAATTGTTTATCTCCTGTGTGGAGTATCTTGTGTGCTGCCAAGTTTGACTGATGACCAAAACATTTACCACAGACTGAGCATTTAAATTGTTTATCTCCTGTGTGGACTACCATGTGTGTTGTCAAGTTTGATTTATGACCAAAACATTTACCACAGACTGAGCATTTAAATTGTTTATCTCCTGTGTGGACTATCATGTGTTTGGTCAAGGTTGATTTACGAGCAAAACTGTTACCACAGACTGAACATTTAAATGGCTTCTCTCCTGTGTGGACTCTCATGTGTTTTTTCAAAGTTACTTTCTGACGAAAACCGTTGCCACAGACTAAGCAATTCAGTTTTTTCTCTTCTGTGTGGACTCTCATGTGTCTGGTCAAGTATCTGTTATGACCAAATATTTTACCACAAACTGAACAACTAAAGTGTTCATTCCCAAGAACTTCACTGTTTTTCTGGGAGTCTAAGACAGACTGAGGTTCACTAGTTTTGGTCCAATCATCACTGTCTTCAGTCTCAGAAGAGTCTGCAGTCTTGCCAGCACTGGCTGGTTCTGATGCTCCACAGTCCTCTCCATCAGCTTCTGTTTTCATCTGTTCAGGTGAGCTGCTGGCTAGAGGCTCTGCCTCTCTCTTCTCCCCAGTTTGGCTTTGATTAACCTGTGGAGACTGAGGTCTCCCATCTAAACTCTTCACAGGGAAAGGAGTGAATTGGAAGTTGTTGACATGAGCCTCCTTCAGCCCTTGAAGCTGTTCTGCCTCCTGACTGATCCAGAGTTCCCCCTGTTCTTCTTTAATGTGTGGGGGCTCTGGGTCCTCCTGTCTGGTACATAGTTCCTCCTGTTCCTCTTTAATGTGTGGGGCCTCTGGGTCCTCCTGAAACTGCTCTCCCTCCTGACTGATCCAGAATTCCTCCTGTTCCTCTTTAATCTGTGGGGGCTCTGGGTCCTCCTGACTGGTACAGAGTTCCTCCTGTTCCTCTTTAATGTGTGGGGGCTCTGGGCCCTCCTGGTTCAGACTGGGCCTCCACTCCTGCAGCTCAGGGGGAACTTCTCCAATGACCAAGAGCTTCTGGAAGTCTGGAGGTATGGCTACTCTATGTAACCGCATTTCAGGATTTAAAACAGTGTCCATGAGCGTTCGTTGTTGCTCGTTCTTTTTTGAACGAGAAGATTCTAGTCTGATAGCCTGCATTTCCTTCTTCAGAAGCAGTCAACTCAGTGGAGTGGGAAGATATGAAGGTCTGGACTCGGGCAAACAAGCTTGAAGCTTCCTCCTCTTACGCTATCTTCTTTCAAACAGCCCAACTATCTCTTCAGCGGCAGTTAGTCGCTCCTACTAGCAGTTCTTGTCAGGTTTTGGATTGGGACAGTAGACATTTCCACACAGTGAGACAGGAACTTGTCCTCCTGAACGATTTACTGACAAACTCCTCCTTCAAAGCTCCAACAACGTTAGCGTTAGCTCCTTTAGCTTCACAGCTAACGCTAACTAAACCATATCTGAGCTTCTTCTTCCTCTCTCAGCTAAACGGAGCCTGGGCTCTAGTTTATATTCGTGATTATATAATCCATACATACAGCGTTGGTTTTATGTTGGTCAATTACGGATTGTAAACTATTATACTATCAATGGGAAAAGAATGGGAAAAATCCATAAGGTACGCGCGGCTGAAGATAGTTCCGGTGCACGCATAAATGCCGTCCGACAGCAGCGGCGTAAAGCTACAGCCAGGACGAAGGAAACGCGCTTACGGTTGAATTTTGTTCGTAGCCTCCAAAATAAAGGTCCCACATACTTGTTGCAATAAAATCTCAGAACAGAAGTCTAAAGATCTCACAAACACCACCACCACTAAACGGTGAACATGTGACAATCATTTATGCCAATGCAGATGTAACCAGCGTTTTGTCACATTTTATTTATAATAATAAAATGTTACTCACTTCAGACGATCATGTCACAGGGTGATGCATTGGTGTGGTAGAAATGTGGGTGTGATGGTTAACCTGGGGGTGGCACTGTCTGTAAGGGGAGTTTGCTCTATTTTCGCGGGAATCTTAATTATTCTGGGCACCTTGGCTGTGATTAGTGCACGGGGCTCTGTGGGTGGTTCCCTCAATTGCTCCGGACTGTTAATTAGGAGATGCAGAGCTGGTGTGGGGGACCACAGAGGCAGAGAGAGAGCCTGGAAGCCTGCCGTGCTGGATATGGAGGACTGACGTGAACGAGTCGAGAGGAGGAATGGCGGAGCTGGGGAGCAGTATTCAGCCCTGCCTGCGGTTTAGGTAAGATTTGGTGGGGGCGGCTTTGGCTGGGACGGCCAAGGTACCTCCTCTCCCTCGCGTACCTAAGGTCGCACCGTGGCTGATGCACGGGTGAGAGGGAGAGGGAGAGGAGGGAGAGGGAGAGGAGGGAGAGGGAGAGGAGGGAGAGGGAGAGGGGGGGAAGGCCCCGGAAGTCGCTCCACCATGAACTGTGAGCCGCAGGTGGGGTGAGAGCTCCCCAGTCTCTTTCTGTTTCAGCTGCCATTCCTCCTCCAGACGAACCGAGCGAGTCAGTGTGCCAGCTGTGCTTGTGACGGACGCCAGAGAACACGAGGGCACGGACGAGAGCGAGCCGACCTGAGACCCGGACAAGCCGAGCCGACCTGAGATCCGAGAGGCGGAGGAACGAAGCCGCCTGGAAGCGTGGGAACAGCCAGAGGGACGCTGCGACCCCATCTCGCACGAGCTGCGAGGGAGAGAGGACAGGAGCGACACGTCGTGTGAAAGCGGAGGGGTGGAGGTTCGCTTCCCCCCTCCTTCAGTTAAGTCCCGCTCCATTTTTATTTTATCTTTGAGTGTGACCAGCTCCGTGAAACAGACGACGCGGGTCTGCCTGCAGGCCTAACCCCAGACACCTGGCAGTAGAACAATAGCCTAGGTAAACCCAGCCACCACGTGACCTGCTCTCTCAGTTCCCAGTCACTATCGTGACTGAGAACAGGTCTGAGAGCAGGTCACGTGGGGGATGGGTTTACCCAGGCTAGTAGAACAAACCCTCAGTGGAACTACTATAGTAGGCTACTGCACTGAAGGAAGACGAGCCCTTAAGGCGTGTTGTGAATTATTTAGTTGGTGTGATTTACTTGCAATAGACGTGTTGCATCTAACTGGGTTGAACTTGGTTGCAGTGGATTTGGTTGCATTTCAATTATTTAACTTGGCTCATCCAAAGTGACAGTAGCCTACTAGTGAGTTATCCTACCAGTGAGGAACTCTTATTCCCCTGGGGAACCAAAGCATTAAAGCATGCTCTGTTCTACACCCTCTTGTCAGCTGGAGGCGTCAGGAGAGGACGGGGAACCGGACGAGAGGGAAACACCGCAATTGCTCTGGACTGCAGCAGACACTGGACGTCACACGGACGCTGGACTCTTTTTTTAAATAGGCACATTTCTCTGTTTTTATATTTTAGTAATAAAAACCTTTGTTCCAACTTTCCACCTTTGCCTGTGTATGCTGTTTGGGCCAGTACCACTCCCCAGTAGAATCCCATTCTTTATCTCAGTCACGCACACACCCGTGACAATCATCTTCAAATTCCCTTACTGCGCTGGTCTGGAACATAACTTTGCTAATTTTAAAATACTAGTGCAGTGCATCTCCCTGCACGTTGCAACAAGACAAAAAGCTTTACTGTCACAGCCTGCAACAGCTTTCAGCCAGCCAGTGAATGTAGGGGTCGCTTTCCCATTCAGTCCTGTACGTTTGTTTTCAATGCTTACTTTTTAGCGGTTCAGACGGCTCTGCCGAAATTCGAAAAGTAGCCTATCCATTCGAAAAAAGTATAGTAGCCTAACCACCAATATCTGTCATTTGGGCCAAATCTCAGGTCTCTGCGATGTAGCCTACCAATTCACAGGAATTTGCATTGTGGCAGAAAAACTATAATAAACCAACAAAACAATAGGGGTTCAGCAGCAATATAATAATTCTTCCACCCACATAGGCTACTGTGGAAGAGTGAAAGATGTGTAGGTGGGTGGCAGATCTTATTTGACAGGTTTCTGTACTGAGATATCTTTGACCCCCCCCCCCCCCAATAAATAAATAAAGGAAAAAATTACCAAGAGAAAATGATCTAATCATGCGATTTATTGAAATGCAATATTATGCAACAATATTGCCTGATAAAGTGCACACAACAGAGAAAAGAAAGGTTGCTTGACACAGTTAAACAAATCATAAAACTTATTCTGCCACAAATGACAGATATTCTCAGGACCACTTGCTCCATCGATATTCGATTGGAGATATGTTTTACAGAGTTTGATGGCTCAGATTTCTTTCCAGAAGTCAGGACTATTGTTTTCAGGGCCGATTTTACACTTCATGGGCCCCTGGGCTATTCATCTCTGCAGGGTCCCCCCTCAAGCGGAAGGGGTGTTTTTTTTTTAACCTTTTTTAGCCGTATTTAAAGGAATATCTAATTTTAAATCAACATTAGGATTATACTGTTGTGATGTCATTATTCAGTATCTTCTCCTTTTCTCACTAACTTTCATGTCACCACCTGCTCTCCTGTCAGCATTCTAACTTACAAACACAAACTGTAGGTTTAGCCATCATGTTCTTTCATAAACAGCCTGATTGGAAAGAAAACATTGCCACTGAGATGTCACAACAAGCACTTTTATTATTATTATTTAGTATTTATTATTGCTGTTATTACAGTGCACACACACATTCTCACAATTATTGCACAAATCAATCAAGCAGTATTCAAGTCTGTTCGTACCTGAAATGTCTTCTTCCTGACTTTTGCCGTGGCAAAGCGTTTGACTAGAGTGGTGAAGTCCAATGTTCTAACAATGTCACTTTCCAATGACATCAATGTCAAGTGGGTGAGCCTTTCTTGTCCCATTGTAGACCGTATCCTGTTCTTGACAAGCCCAAGTTTTGAAAAGGAGCGCTCTCCAGAGGCATTTGTTACAGGGAGAGTTATGTAAATCCTGAAGGCAATATCCACATTTGGAAAAACTGATGACAGGTTCCTCTTCCTTATTATTTGAAGCAAGTGCCGCACACTTTTATTGTCTTTGTTTTTGATGAATTCTTTGAATTGCTCTACAAATTCGGGAGCCCTCTCACAGGGTTCCATGTCGTTGTTCCGACCTCTCACTGTTCCGACCTCCCCTCTCCCAGCCCCCATGCTTAAACCTAACCTCCCCCAGACCCTAACCTCTCCCACCCCCACGCCTAAACCTAACCTCCCCCAGACCCTAACCCAAAACCTAACCTCTCCCACCCCCCACGCCTAAACCTAAGGTCGGCATTGCGAGTGGTCAGCATAGCGGGTGGACACCCTCTCACAGTGGATGTTATTACTCTGCAATTTTTTTTGAATGGCGTCAGTAAAAAAACATTTTTTGTGAAGACCCTGGACAGGGGGCCCAAAAAAAACCCATCAAGGGTCCCCCAAAAAAAAATAAAAAATAAAAAAAAATATATATATATATATATATATATATATTTTTTTTTGCTTTGGGCCCCTTGATGTCCCGGGCCCCGGGCTTCAGCCCGGGTAAGCCCGTTGGTAAAATCGGCCCTGACTGTTTTGTAACTTTTTCACAAGTGCGTCAGCCCTCAATGTGTAGGCCTACTCGTTTCTCTTAATGAAATGGAGAGCATATTTAAAATTAGCATTGGCCTGTTTCTTATTCAAATAAGGGACCACATTTATTTTCAGCCGATTCAGCCCATTCTTTAAAAGCCCTTCTGGCTTCAGCATGCAGCTCTTCTACATAGTTGTTCCAACCCAGTCTAGCATTGCCCACATTAGACTTGTGGCCATTCACACTATACGCCAAAGCCACGCTGAAGCCATGCGGTTTCATTTTGGCGTCCTGGTTAAGAGGTGAGACCGTTCACACCAGCCACACGCCACACCACGCCAAAGCAATGCCGAAGCCGTGCTGGAGCAATCATTCCGGATTTAGTCCTATATTTTCCAGGCGTGATGCGTGAAACTTGAAGCTGCCAGGCATGAAGTCAATGGGAGTTGTGGGCGGGTTCAAGGTGCACCTGCACCGAGGAGACGCTGAGAGGAAAAGAGAAGGCTTTTTGTGTGAACGGTTAGGCGTCCGTTCAACCTGTGCCGGCCTCAAGCTTCAGCCCTTGTTGTTCACACACCCGCCCACAACTCCCATTGACTTCATGCATGGCAGCTTCAAGCTTCACACGTCACGCCTGGAAAATAGGACTGAATCCTGAATGATCACTCCAGCGCGGCTTCAGCGTTGCTTCGGCGTGGCGTGCAGCTGGTGTGAACGGTCTCACCTGTTAACAAGGATGCCAAAATGAAACTGCGTTGCTTCGGCGTATAGTGTGAACGGCCACGTTCAAGGTCCTGTGTGAACAAGGGCAAGAGAGGCCTGCTGGAGATAGAAAGAGACTCCACAATAAAATCATACATAGAACAAAAATCAGAGCTATGATGTGAGTCCTTGCAATTCAAATCACAGCACATAATGACTTCCTTAGGAAGGTCAATATTTCCCAGCAGAGCATCAGTCTTACACATATATTCTTCAAGATCGACCTTAGTTTAGCAGACCAGTCTAATTTCCCTGTTTTCTTGTTGCCATCCATAGACGATAACAGAGGTAGATTGCCCATGTTTACCAACATAGACAAGGGTATATGGTCGGTAGTGGCCAGGTCGTAGTTGATCTGCATGACATTGAGAGAATCGTGTGCATATGCAGTGATCAAGCCATGAGGTTGTGTGCCAAGCCTCACTATAAGTATAGCTATTAACAGGTAAGAGCACCTTGCTAGAGAGGATCAGGCCACTATCTGAACAGAACTGCATTAAATGATTAGCAAATCAAGAATTAACATCAGATACATCAGCATGGTAAATGGTAAATGGCCTGCATTTATATAGGCACATCGGGAGCAAGGAGGGTTAAGTGTCTTGCCCAAGGACACAACGACAGCAGCTGGGAGGGAGCGGGGATCGAACCGCCAACCCTTGCGTCATTGGCCGACCCGCTCTACCTCCTGAGCTAAAGCCGCCCCCGAAGCCAGCGTTCAAATCTCCAACTACATAAATGCAGGTGGAAGCATTGTCCTGAATCAAGGTCATAATACAGGCCAGTCTATTGAGATGCTACCTAGTGATTTGGTTTGAAATCGGACAAATGGTCTAGGAGGAGATCTGAAAAATGTGTTTTCCTTTTTTTTTATTGATTCAATTTCTTTGACATAAAGGAAGAAAAACATAAGAACCGCAAACATCTACACAAAAGAGAGAAAATACATACACATACATGAACAAATTAACTCAGAACATAACCGATAAGATGTGTTTTCCAAACTTTTCAAAAATATCTAAACAAAATTCCAGAAGGACCCTGAGGATCGAAATTACAAAGTTGTAGAGCAGGTTCACCTGAACACGTGAAAAAAAATTGCTTGAAAATCGGACAAATGGAAGTTATGTCCGTTAACGTAAAACCTTTAATTATACCGCCACCTTCAGGCCGATTCAAAAAATATTTCGAGCTTCTAGTAATCACCAATATCTGTCATTGGGCCAAATTTTATGTTTCTGCAATGTAGCAACTCACAGGAATTTTCATCGAGACAGAAACGGAATAATAATGATGAATAAACCAATACAAAAACAATAGGTTTCCCAGCATTCTCTGTGAATACCTAATTATTGTCCAGCCAAATATTAAGTGACCTCTGCTGTGTGGCGTATCTTGTGTTTGTTCAGGTATTGTTTACAACCAAATCTTTTACCACAGACTGAACATTTAAATTGTTTATCTCCTGTGTGGACTACCATGTGTTTGGTCAAGTCACCATTCTGACCGAATCTTTTACCACAGACTGAGCATTTAAATTGTTTATGTCCTGTGTGGACTACCATGTGTTTGGTCAAGTCACCGTTCTGACCGAATCTTTTACCACAGACTGAGCATTTAAATGGTTTATCTCCTGTGTGGACTACCATGTGTGTTGTCAATTTTGATTTATGACCAAAACATTTACCACAGACTGAGCATTTAAATTGTTTATCCCCTGTGTGGACTCTCATGTGTGTTGTCAAGTTTGATTTCTGACCAAAACATTTACCACAGACTGAGCATTTAAATTGTTTATCTCCTGTGTGGAGTACCATGTGTTTGGTCAAGTTTGATTTATAAAAAAAACATTTACCACAGACTGAGCATTTAAATTGTTTATCTCCTGTGTGGACTATCATGTGTTTTTTCAAGGTTACTTTATGACGAAAACTGTTGCCACAGACTGAGCAATTATGTTCTTTCGCTTCTGTGTGGACTCTCATGTGTCTGGTCAAGTATCGGTTACGACCAAATCTTTTACCACAAACTGAACAATTAAAGGGTTTATTCCCAAGAACTTCACTGTTTTTCTGGGAGTCTAAGACAGACTGAGGTTCACTAGTTTCTGTCCAATCATCACTGTCTTCAGTCTCAGAAGAGTCTGCAGTCTTGCCAGCACTGGCTGGTTCTGATGCTCCACAGTCCTCTCCATCAGCTTCTGTTTTAATCTGTTCAGGTGAGCTGCTGGCTAGAGGCTCTGCCTCTCTCTTCTCCTCAGTTTGGTTTTGATTAACCTGCGGGGACTGAGGTTTCCCATCTTCACTCTTCACAGGGACAGGAGTTAATTGGAAGTTGGTGATATTCAGCCCTTGAAGCTGCTCTGCCTCCTGACTGATCCAGAGTTTCGCCTCTTCCACTTTAATATGTGGGCCCTCTGGGTCCTCCTGAAGCTGCTCTCCCTCCTGACTGATCCAGAGTTCCTCCTGTTCCTCTTTAATGTGTGGGGGCTCTGGGCCCTCCTGACTGATCCAGAGTTCCTCCTGTTCCTCTTTAATGTGTGGGGGCTCTGGGTCCTCCTGACTGGTACAGAGTTCCTCCTGTTCCTCTTTAATGTGTGGGGGCTCTGCGTCCTCCTGACTGGTACAGAGTTCCTCCTGTTCTTCTTTAATGTGTGGGGGCTCTGGGCCCTCCTGGTTCAGACTGGGGCTCCACTCCTGCAGCTCAGGGGGAACTTCTTCAATGACCAACAGCTGCTGGAAGTCTGGAGGTATGGCTACTCTATGTAACCGCAGTTCAGGATTTAAAACAGTGTCCAGGAGCGTTCGTTGTTGCTCGTTCTTTTTTGAACGAGAAGATTCTAGTCTGATAGCCTGCATTTCCTTCTTCAGAAGCAGTCGACTCAGTGGAGTGGGAAGATATGAAGGTCTGGACTCGGGCAAACAAGCTTGAAGCTTCCTCCTCGTACGCTATCTTCTTTCAAACAGCCCAAATATCTCTTCAGCAGCAGTTAGTCGCTCCTACTAGCAGTTCTTGTCAGGTTTTCGATTTGGGACAACACAGTGACACAGGAACTTGTCCTCCTGAACGATTTACTAAGCTCCAACAACGTTAGCGTTAGCTCTTTTAGCTTCACAGCTAACGCTAACTAAACCATAGCTTCTTCTTCCTCTCTCAGCTAAACGGAGCCTGGGATCTAGTTTCTATTCGTGATTATATAATCCATACATACAGCGTTGATTTTATGTTGGTCAATTACGGATTGTAAACTATTAGACTATCAATGGGAAAAGAATGGGAAAAATCCATAAGGTACGCGCGGCTGGCGATAGTTCCGGTGCACGCATAAATGCCGTCCGACTGGAAACCATGGAGGGCGAAACAGCAGCGGCGTAACGCTACAGCAAGGAGGAAGGAAACGCGCTTACGGTTGAATTTTGTTCGTAGCCTCCAAAATAAAAGTCCCACGTACTTGTTGCAATAAAATCTCAGAACAGAAGTCTAAAGATCTCACAAACAGCACCACCACTAAACGGTGAACATGTGACAATCATTTATGCCAATGCAGATGTAACCAGCGTTTTGTCACGTTTTATTAGGCTATTAGAATGTTGTATCTTCTCACTTCAGACGATCATCTTCAAATTCCCTTACTGCGCTGGTCTGGAACATAACTTCGCTAATTTTAAAATACTAGTGCAGTGCATCTCCCTGCACGTTGCAACAACAGCCTGCAACAGCTTTCAGCCAGCCAGTGAATGTAGGGTCGGTTCCCATTCAGTCCTGTACGTTTGTTTGCTTACTTTTTAGCTGTTCAGACGGCTCTGCCGAAATTCGAAAAGTAGGCTATCTAAATCGAAAAATATAGTAGGCTAACCACCAATAATATCTGTCATTGGGGCAAATTTCATGTCTCTGTGATGTAGCCTACCAATTCATGGGAATTAGCATTGTGGCAGAAAAACATGTGGAAGAGTGAAAGATGTGTAGTAAGGTGGCAGATCTTTTTTGACAGGTTTGTGTACTGAGATATCTTTGACACGCCCCCCCCCCCCCCAAAAAAAAAGAGTGACCAAAGGGAAAATAACCTAATCATGCGATTTATTGAAATACAATATTATGCAACAATATTGCCTGATAAAGTGCACGCAACAACAGAAAGCTACACTCACTTCCCTAAACTTTCAGTACCTTCCTCTTGGTAGAAGATCTCCGTCATAAAGTGGAGCTGTGTCTTGATGCAGTAGCGGTCCTGTCTTGCTCTGAGATGTTCCAGGATTTCTCTGAAGGCTTGGTCTCTCTGGTTCCTGTGGACCAGGAGCACAGAGCAGCCAGCCGGGTTCAGGAGGCCTTCTGTCTCTAGGGCCAGCAGGTCTGGGAGGTACAGCTGGGGCTCGTGGTCCATCAGCACCAGGTCCAAACCCTCACCGCCCCCACGTTCAGGCTCCAGAAACGGATGCAGGGTCTGGATGGCCTCGGCCGAACTACATGTCAACACCTGGAACTGTAGAGTATCAGACAGAGGCAGGAAAGGGCAATCCCTATGTTAGATACAGGTTTTAATTCAGAAAACCCTGAATTCTCTGAAAACACTCACAAAAAATGTCTCTTCCCAGATTTTGGACTACTCAGTGTCAGTTCTCCGTTAGATAGAGGCTCTGAACTATTCCACAGTCTAGACTGATGGTCAGGCAGGCACCATCCTATCTTAAGGAGCTCATAGTAGCCTACTGTCTTCTACCTGCTCTATTTGTAAAGCGCCTTAAGATAACTCTTGTTATGATTTGGCGCTATATAAATATAAAATCGATTGATTGATTGAGACTCTAGACCAGAGGTTTTCAAAGTCATTTACTGTCTTTTTTCATTGTCATGTTGTGTGTGTGTGTGTGTGTGTGTGTGTGTGTGTGTGTGTGTGTGTGTGTGTGTTTTAGTTGGACATTTAAATAAAATTAATTTCTAATCCAATTTTTGTAATATCGCATATTTCATGCAGCAAACCCAAAGCACAGTTTACAAACAGTTCAGGGTCATCAAACAGAAAGCCAATATCAGTAGACATAAGTACAGGAGAAGTAACGTAAAAAATAAAGTAAAACACAATCACTTCTGGCTGTCATTTTTCCTGAGTGTACCTGTGAGTGTTTGAAGCCGGCCACCAGTATGACTTCCTCCCCCAGCTCAGCAGTGAGAGGGTCCAGCTCCACAGTTAGCAGCTGGCCACCAGGGGGCAGCAGCCGCAGCAGCCTGATGGAAGTGTAGCCGCAGTGCGTCCCCAGCTCCAGCACCCGCCGGGGCTGCACCCGCCTCACCACCCCATCCAGCGCCTCACCTGGAGAGAGGACACATCACAATCATTTACAATAGTCATTTGGGATCTTAAAGTCACAGTGACATGAAAAATGACTTTTTCACCTTTTTAATTAATTCTAACTATCATAAACCTATTGGGGGCGGGGGGATCACAGATATATAAACAATCCCGCCTCACCGCCCCTCCCATCAAATGAAACTGGTTCCCTCCCTAACTGAAACCTCATCGCATGGTTAACACTTCTGAATGACCGCGTTGAATGTACTATGTCCTGCCCCCTATGTCCTGCCCCTAGCAAGATGCTCCAAAATGCCATTTTATTGTGACTAAATGGATTTCTATCCTTTAAATGAGTAAAATCATGTCAAGAGTAATGACAGAAGAAAAGTATTAGGCTATCTGCCTAGCATAATGTTTTGCAGGTGTTGCCCCGATTTTCACGTCACAAAGCCATGAGAGTGCGATTTCTGGATTTCATTTCTGCAGCTGGAGACAATAGAGACAAGCCAATAGATGCAGGCATCTCACTGCTGCTAATAGACCTTTTTCACAGCAACCATCTTGAGGTGGTAAAGCAGGGAGTAAAGCAGATGTAACCAATACCATTAACGATGGTTCCATTCAATTTAGGTGTTCCACTGCCAGGGCCCTCATGTTATTACACCTGCTTTACTTCCTGCTTTAGCACCTCAAAACGGTTGCTGTGAAAAGGGCCATATAAACGAGTGTAACAGTAGCCAGTGGTGGTGCGGTGCAGCGAGTAAACCTCACTCCCTGAGACCTCGAGTTGCTCTAGCATCAGACACAAGTGCCCATGGGCTTTAGCCTCCTTGCTAGAGTGTCCAACTCCCATGCCGGAGGTTCTGAGTTCAATTCCCAGCTGCGGAGGACTACACAATGCAGGTTACACCAGGATATAATATAACTAGGAATCTTGCATGCTACGCACGATTCCCACGGTGGAGATCATGGCTGCTCAAGTGACATCACTGATGACATCACATTTGCTCAAGTGACATCACTGATGACATCACATTAATGAAATCCATAAACATCTAAACGGAAACGTCTAAAGCAAAATAGTCAATTCGTAAAGATAAGTGAGGTGCCTTAAAGTTGCTAACTCAAAAATAATTTAATTCGTCGGTTTGAGTGGGTTTGTATTCTAATTAGAAATCTTGCGCTCAACAGACATAATCCAGAGTTCATGTCTGAAAGTGGCTTTAGACTATTCTATGTGATCTCCTTTTGATAACTAATATAATAACACATTTGTTCACATCCATTCACTGAGCCTCCCCTGAAACAGTTTGCTGCCTCTCTGGGAAAGCTTGGAGAACCTCTGAGTTAAACCCTAGTTGCTGTTCTTCTCTTAGCTACTTGCATCAATATCCCCATGATGAATCCCTGATTCTGATGCAGACGTACCTCTTTGTGGGCCGATGCAGAGAGAGGGGTTTGTGTCAGCATAAAGGTCGTAGGTCTCCAGGACGCTGTCAGCATTGCCGTGGGTACACTCGGAGAAGACGAACGCGTGCGTGCTCCTGACACACACTCTCCTCCCTCGCCCCAGCCTCAGCGCCCAGGCCAGGGCTCGACGGCACAGCGTGCTGATTTTGACACGGTAACGGCTGAAGACCATGGCGATGGCGGGAAGCAGCGGGACCGAAACGACCATCAGCCACATTCAAAGAGCCGTTGACAAGCCTTCAAAGTCTGTGGATGAAAGAGAGAAGGTGATTTTGATGATGAGGAACTCGGCGGTATGATTCATGAGCCTTGAAATGCTTCATTGCAAAATTAGATTTCAGTTTATGTTTATTTCTACCAGTTGAGAAAAGTGACACCGTAACTGTACAGGTTGAACATGTTTTCTCCCATCAATGGCGTGAAATGTTTTGTAATGGGCTTTAGGTATATTTGATCCTGTTCGATTCTGGATTTTCATTGGCTACATACAAATGTCTGTCATGTGGATTCACAATAGGGAATTCTTTGAAGCAGACGGTCAGAATCACCTTCTTAGCCAATAACAACAACCCATACAAACACTTTGCAACAGGATGTTCAAAACGCACTACGACTTCCTTTTAAACTTTGGCGCTATGAAACGCGCCGCATGTCTGGCCAATGTTCGGGGTCATGTGGGGTTAGTAAATGTTCAAATATGAGTTGACTCTTCACTGCACGTCGTTCGGTCAATGCGATCCTACAGCCAATAGTTGTTCCATTTATTAGGGACACACCCAAACAGCATCCTCACACTGCATACGTTACTACACTGCATACATTACTACACTGCATACATTACTACACAGTAACGTGATGCCACAGTCAGCCAACTGACCGGACCTGAGCCCAGTTGAGCGCATCTGGGATGAAGTCAGCAGAGTCATAGTGCATTCATCATGTGGGATCGGAAAAACAAATTCCTAGGTGGAAATTTCTCATGAACACACATAATTAAATTTTACTACCCGCAAGTTTCTGAGTTATGATGCAATGGTGACCTTTAACCTTCTCAACAAGGGGAAAGGACTTGACCGAGAGCCGACTTGGATGTCCTGGCTTTTGGACCCACCAGCCCATGAACATTTGTGTGACAAGCATGAGACAATATGGACACCCAGTACATCAGGAAGCAGGTTTGGTCCATGAGGAGGGGGCCATACACACTGCTGAGCTCAGAGGAAGTCATTAAGACAATTAACTGGTGGGGTGATTTCAAACATATTTTCCCATTTTATGTTGTGATTTTCAACTCAGACAATCTACATGCTTTGGGATCTGCTGTGACAAACTGTCATTGTTCACAAATTGCTTGCACAAATATTATATGCAAATCCACACTAGGGAAATTGAATATTGTTGTGTGTTTTGTTGTTTTTTGGCAGTGAGTACTCATTTTGTGCTATGGGGTGGTTTAATCTGATTGGTTGCCCTGTTAAAACGAATCATTTTAAACCTTCTGCCATGTCAGAGTGTGTTTTCCATCCAACCAAACACAGTCAAATCACCACGTTTCATTAATCATTTAACAGGCTAGGAGTACTCTTTGCACACCTCTTTGTGTCCATCAAGTGCAATGAGAACTAAACGTTTCTTCAGTAAAAAAAGTTTGAACTAGTCTTTGTTTCAGCACCACGCTCCATTCATAATTATGCATGAGCAATACCTTTATGATTCAGGAAGTGGAGTCTCAGGGAAGGCTTGTTATGCAATCTATCTATCCTAATCCATGCAATCCAGGATGTATTTAGGAGAATATTAACACCGGACCATATGCCAGACCATGCTGCAGTGTATTCAGCATGTTTGCTGACAGGATCGATGCCCCATGTTTACTGAGATTAATATTATCCTGGACAAACAGATCTCTTCCAAAAGGTGTCAAAAAAACGTCATCATAATCTTAGTAACAGTTTATAGACCACGTCCAACCCAGTCAACACAATTATTCACTATCAACTACAATGGACCTCAGAAAATCCAAAGTTTGAAGAACATGGACTCCAGATTTCCTAGCAGCTAGCATAATATTATAATGAATGAATGAATGAATGAAGTTAGTGGGGTTGTACTTGCACGCTGCTGTGTTGTCTGTCCAGGTTGAGTGCCTCCTGTCAAGCACAGATGGGATCCTCACTCCAGCCAGCCAAGAAGCAAACCAGGAAATAAAACGACCCTGGTGAAGAACAAAGCTTGTTTATCTTACAAGGCGTTGATCTTATTGAACAAAGTCTATCTGAGAGGAAAGCTTAGCTGTTTTTCGTCTCCAGGCAACTAATCAGCTGACTTGGAAAGCAGACTACAGGGTGGGGAAAAAGCAGCTCGAGGGGCAGAGACTAATAACCTCGCGTCACCAGGCTCTTCTCGGCGAGAAAGAAGGCAGAGACTGGTTAGGAAAGCCCCGCCCCCGCCTCTCCGCCTCCCTCCAACCTCCCAGCATCGCTTCGTTATTCCACAAGAGGGCAGCAAAGATATAAAAATATTACCACCCACCACAGGCTGTCTGCAGGGCCTGGACAAGTCTTGAAATGTCTTGAATAACACTGCCAAAGGTCAAGTCCTTGAAAGGGTCTTCTTGGATACAGTTGAATAAAGCATTTTAAGTCTTAGACCCAGTTTCAGTGATGTTAAACATGTTGTGGTTTCCTTGATGTGCGGGTTAGGGTTTCCTCTTTGCATTTTCATTCATTTCAGTTTCAAGATTCAACTTGTAGTTCAGTATAGCAGGCTTTGAAGAGGCCATAAAAAGTTTTAAATGTAGGATTATGAAAGATTTAGCTACAACTTTACTCAAGTCCCAAATTAATCCCTAAAGTCTTGAAGCACAAGTCTGCAGTCAAGTGCCAAATCAAGATTACCAAGTTCAAATCAAATCAATGACATTATTGCCAAGTCTCAAGTCTAAATGTAGGCTAGTCCAGTGTCAATTTAATGAATCAATTTAACAAGATATATCTGACTACAGGATACAAACCTAGAGCATTATCAGTTTGATTTCTACAGTATAATCAGTTTCAATGTCAATATATTCATCATTCAGAAATCAGAATTTAAATCTGTCATCTAGTGGAGAATCTTATCACTTTCAATCTAAGTCACTGACAAACACAATATCTTTTGTCAAGACTTTAGAAACATTTTCAAGTCATCAAAGTAGTCTCACATCCCCAGAAGCAAAGGCAAGTCGTGCCTCAATTATTTTCATGCATCATCAAGTCAAGTCTCAAGCAATTGTGACTCGAGTCCAAACCATAAGACTTGAGTCCCCAGTATTTTAGCCTAGTGTGGCCAACTGGAGCAAGTAAGCATTAGTTTATGTTGAAACCAGTTCGGCCCTAGTTTTTGAATTAGACTTTACAGTAAAAATTGACAAAAAATAGCCCTAAAAAGCATAACCTTAACACAGAAAATAACAAAATTATGGAAAAATAGATGTATTTACTAAACTGAGTCATGAATAGACAAGGTCCTCAGGCTGCCAACTCTTACAACTTACAGATCGAGGCTTTAAACAGATCAATATGCTTCACCTTGAGGTCAACTGGAAGCTAAATCTGTGATGTTCGATCATGTGCCATGGAGGGCCAAGAGTATTCAAGTTTTCACTCCAAAGTATACAGCTGATTTCTGTAATTACCACACTGCTGTAGTGTTTGTAATAGGAGGAACCTGTAGGCTGTTGGATAGGCTATAGCTATATGAAGCTAATGGAGCGTAAAACCACCTTACCCAGCTTTTTGTTTGCAGAATAAGTCAACCCACTGACTTTTGTAGGCCAACATAAGACTTCATGTTATGAAACATCATCAAACTGATTATAGCCTATGAGGATAGGGCCTCTGAGGAAACAATTCGAAAAATAATTGAACTTATAGCCTATTGGTGAATGTCTGTCTTATGATGATCATTGACTGGAGGTCATAGTTTAACATGTTTTACTTTTATTCACCACTGCTCTAGTTCTGTTCTGTTCTGTTCTGTTCTGACTCTGCTCTCTCGGTTGGCCCACATTGTGAAAGTGGGTGTGAGAGATCCAGTCCCCAGTGTCTTGCCGCCCTCATTGGCTGACTGTGGAGCGGCGCTGCTCTGTGTATTTTTGGCCAACGGTGCGTATCATACTGCGGCGAGTCCCTTTCGCCGCTGCATCAAGTCAGCCAGAAGTAACAAGAGCGATACCGGAAGTAAGACGATGTTGTGTTAAAAAATAAAAGCTCAGAATTGTCTATACATAGATCATAGATAGATGGATAGATAGATAGATAGATAGATAGATAGATAGATAGATAGATAGATAGATAGATAGATAGATAGATAGATAGATAGATAGATTCAATTGAAAATAATTAGGATTAGGCTGGCTAAATAGAACCAGTTTTTCAGAGTTGACTGACAACCAACAAACTTGAATGACAAATAACATTCATACTACTACCCAAATAAAAAATAACTGGCCACGGCATGATGATCTGGATGGTGTTAAAACGGTCTTCGGCTTCTCTGTTAACTTTACCATTGCATTTTCACGGGTTTCAATCTGCCATAGCAGACAAAATTGTAGTTACTCACTTCTTTTTCTGCAAATTATCAGGAAAATCAAACTGATGCTGTTGTCCAATCACTGGTGGAATAATAAGGTAGCTTTGGGGATGATTTTGATGGATGGTGGTGGAGCTTATGGATAATTTAGGGACTGATAACAAAAGTAAAGATACATTTTTGACAGGGAAACAGGTTAGTCACGTGTTACACGTGCCTCAATAAAGCTTGTATTGTGAAAGTAATAACCGGAAGTCCTATGTCTAATTGTGGTTATCTTGACACCGGTTCTCTGTCCACGGTCTCACCACGATACAGGAGGGCAGCAGCAACTAGTCCGTTGCCTTGCCGGGGCTGCTGCGACAACGAGGACCGAACGACGAAGGAGAAACGGGTCACTGCCACACTTGTTGACTAATTTCGGGTGGATTAACGCGGCACAGAGTTGCTTTCACACGTTTTTATAGAGGCTGTATCCTTGGAGAGCAGCGCTTCTTCGCCAATGGCAAGTCCGGTTGCAGACATAGGACAGTCTCATCAGCATCCCCCTCTAGACTCCGCGTTTCTGGAGGCGCAGCAATGGATAGAGGTGAGTGATTCAGCAGCACACAGCGTGTTCAACTCCTCGTCACGTGTCTTTACATTTCGCGTTTATTTTATTTTTTGTTATCACCAGTGTGCGAGTTGTTAGTTGGCCTATATCTGTTGCCTGAGCATATTGTTTCAACAGCGCCAGTTGATTTTTTGTATTGCCTTGTTGAACCTGCACCTGTTGAAAGGTGACGCAAATTGCAATCACTTGCCTGGCGACAAATCAGTAGCCTACTACACCCACCCCAATGTTGTCTGTGGTGCTCAGTGAGTTTATAGCGACCTTTAGCTACTTAATGGCATTTTAAATCTTCACTGTAATTCATATGGACTTGCGTAGTGTGAGTTCACAACTATTCTTAATGTTATAGCCTATTTTATTTCCTATGATATATCACTATAATATTTCTATAGGCTATGTTCCAATAGGATATTGCACATAGTTAGCAGTTTAGTTTGTGCAGTATCTCTCTTGTGCATGTTGTACTAGGCTTGCTGTAGCTGTTTTTGATGAGCTGCTCCATACAGTAGCTGTGGCTGCTGTGGGGCCTGCATGCATGTTTGGCTGCAAACAATGAATGCATCATGTCATGTGGAATGGATTCTTGCCTCATTGCGAACTCGCCGAACAATAATCACACAAACGAGGTTTTGTTCAGAGAGAATTTCAATCACGAAACTCGCTGCCCCCCCCCCCCCCCAATGACGTATCATCCTGCCTGCGACGAGCTGCCAGGCTTCACTGATGACTGCATGCTGAATTGCCCCTTAGGTGAAATGCAATCACAGCTTTCACCCAAATCACCCAACTTGAGCATTGTGAGCGAATTTACATAAGGGGCAGAGAGGTTTGTGACACAGATTTGTCTTGTTTCTGTGGAAATGCTATGTAAATTGCTACAGTGCAGCAGGGGTGCAGCTAGGAATTATCTGGAAAGTGAAGGGGACCCTGCCCCTCCCCCCTCACTTTCCTCTCCTTCCCACTTATTCCATCTATGACAAACATGTACCAATCCACAACTCAAACACACCTCCACACATTCATTTATTGATCAATTACCATTGCCTCCCTGATTGAAATGATGCATTTTGGGCCGCTAACCTGATAGCATTAATTGACTGTCATATACGGTGTCATATACATGTCTCCGCCTGACACAGCAACACGCTGAAGAAGGCCGTTAGGCTGAAACGTCCGTGTGCTGTACCTGGTGTTAAGCTGGAATAAACTCAACGAAAGGACATTTTTATATACGGTAACCTAACTTTCATCTGTCAAATCTGTCGACGGTGGACAAATTGTAGTCTGCACGAGAAAAACCTACCCAAGTTTTATTCCCACCTGTTCATATTTGTCTGACAACCTTGAGTGATTGTTACTAATTTGATTTTTAACCCTTTGTGGCACATATTTGATCAGCTACAATGCATTTTGATGAGACTGGGATGGGATGGGACTGTCCAATCCCATCCCACCCTATCCCACCCAGGTCATATCCAATCTCTCAGATTTCTTTAGGCTGCTACATGAAATGCTTCATGTCTATCATATCTAGTGTCTGGTCAATAAATAGTCTATATCAATGTTCACGACTTGCCAAAATTAAGTCATTTTGATACACTCTTTAAAAAAAGCTATCATTTTTAACACATGTATCCAGTTTGAGACAACATCACGTATTGTTGTTACAACCCCACACATCTTCACAGACAGTGTTGTCGTATCAGCATTTGCTGTCATTTACACGTTCTGTTCAGAAGTAACGCAAACGCGCGACATCTCAAAGTATAGCGTTGAAAATGACAGGTCCTCTTTAAGAGTGTCAGGCGCCATTACAGACCTATTTAGTAGCAGCAAACACCTCGGAGGCCCATATCACATCTTTAAAAAGCCACTACTGACCTAGAATCTCTCCGGCAGATCAGGGCAGAGCGCTGAAAGGCAGGAGGGAACAGATAGCGCTCCCCGTGTTGTTGTTCCTCCATCAGCTCCCCCCCCCCCCATCCCCCCGAGGGGCCTGATCTCATTACCTATGCACACCTGGGTGACGGTTCCTCGGTCACCTCCGGGGACTGGAGACAGGTCACTGCTTTCTGAATGAGCACAAAGCCCCAGTCAACAGTGCAACGTACGGGCAAGGTTGGACGGCTTCTCTTCCGCAGTGTAAATGTGTCGTATTTGTTATCGTGACTTGAGGCTCAAGGCTGAAAATGGAGGTCCTTTGTCTGCCGTGTATTGTTGTCGGTGACGCATCTGTTGGAGAAGACGAGATGACCTGTAAAATGTGAAAAGAAACTCAAGCACACTGTGTGACTGTCAGAATGTAAGAATGCCCACTCAATACTTGTCGGGCTGAGTGCCATTCATGAACTGAATTGAGAATCCGTGTTAAATTCCAATTAAAATCCTGCTGTTGGTTTGCTTGGGTCCAGACGGCTGACTCTGCCCACTCCACCGAGGTGAGTTTTGGCTGCTTCTGGTCTGGCATCGTGACATGCGACAGTAATTTCCTCAGTCGGAAAAAACAACTTGACTTGTCCAATGAGTGCCGAGGAGGACTAATGATGAGCCAATCGGCATCAATAAACAGCCCAACGGGCAGGACTAACAGGACTAACGCCGTTGTCAAGCGGTTTCCCGTTGTCAAGTGCACCGAGGAGTAATAACAACAATCGCAGCCGCTATAGACAAGATAGACGCTATCGATGGAATTCCCCTGGGGGATTCCCCTCATAGAGTGGAGGAAATGTCATACTAGAAGTTGGAAATGGAGTGTAACGAGTTGACAGTTCAGTCTGATATCAGGCTAGGTGTTGGTGTTGGTGCTGGTGTTGGAGTTGCTGTTGGAGTTGGAGTTGGAATTGGAATTGGAATGTCACCCAGCTCTAGCGTAACAGATTTGAAATCGAATTGGAATGACCGCAAACAGAATTTAATTCAATACTGCAATGATGCATCAAATACCACCTGAAAGCTTCCATAAACAAGTCAAGTTGTCAAGTTGTCATTCCCAAGAACGTGACACAGACAAGTGTCCTTACAGTTTGAGATGGGTTTATCTGCTTGTGCACATCTTGTCGGCTATCTTGTCACTATTTGGCACATCCTCGGCTGAACTTCCAGGATCTTTATCACATCCTTTCATTTTGGAATCGTCCAACATGGTCCATTTTGGTCTTGTGTCCTTCCACGTGTCACTATAAACACTGGCACTGGCAGACTTGACATTCAGAGACACGTTTCATCACCTCCTGCTGCTATTTGAGGACATGTTGCCCAAGTTTGTTTGGGCGCTTTATTCCAAGTCTGGAGGCGCGTTTTGCTGCTTTATCTTCATTTGGGCAGGTGAGACCAGACCACCTGCATTCACATTTAGCTGCACCCCAAATAACCACAGGGACATGCCTGAAGATGCAGGCCATGCTCCTCTTCCCACTGTTTGTTAGGAGTCAGAACGCAATCTGAATGTAACCCCCTCACCGTCAACATCTCCTTCTGTCTTATATACTATTCATTCATGCACACTCCACAATGCTATCCTCTGCATATTAAACTGCAGCGATCATTTTCCTTTTCTAGCATCTCATCCATATCACTCCACTTTAACTTCAAAAGAACCCTCTTCAGATGCGTCCCCATGGGAACCAGGCTTAGACAAATGGCGTCCCGGCCGGCAGCACTGTCTGTAAAACCCAACACCTCGTGCCGCATTCACGCCTGCAGTCTTAGTTCCCTGACTGCAGCTTCCTGTCAGCATGTCATCAGTAACGCCGGTGTTAATGACGGTGTTTAGGCATCTCTGAACTCCAGACACTGACTGGCCCTTTGATGAGGGGAAACCTTTACTTTGTCTGCTGGATTGATTTTGACCATATAGCCACAGGGTGAATGCACTGTATGGAAAACCAGCCAGTCAACTCGTGGGACTGGTCATTTCTAGGGGTGTCACGATACACTCAGTTCACGATACGATACGTATCACGATACTGGGTTCACGATAACGATACGATACGATACGATTTTAACAATATTTTTTTAAACTTGAATAATGACAATATATGACTGGAAAAGTAGTATTTTATTTGAAATGCACAAATACAAAACATGCTGTTGTGGGAAATTGTTATTACAATAACAACTAGAAAAAACATGAGATTGGAGATAAGGCTTATCTTGAAATAGAATGAGTTACACCGTCACTTAGATTTACTTTGAACTAAAAGGTTTCTCAGCAGTATAAATTCTCATTATGCATCTTCAGTTTTTCTTCAAACTCAAACAACAAGACTTTCTTAATCTATTTTTTATGCATCTTCAGTTTTTCCTGTCAAGTAAACAGTTTTGCCAGAAACTCAATTGAATGGTTTCTCTCCTGTATAACTTCTCATGTGTCTCTTCAGAGACTTGTTCAACTGAACTACTTTCCACACATTGAACTTCAACAAACAAAGACGTTTCTTAGTCTATTTTTTGGGGGGGGGGGAAAAAAAAAAAAAAAAAAAAAAAATCGCGATATGAGATTTCATCTCAACAATACATATCGTGACGTTTTACTATCGCGAAATTTCGTGGGACGATATATTGTGACACCCCTAGTCATTTCCCCCAAGCACTCACGCACGCACCCACGCACGCACGCACGCCACGCACACATGCAATGCACGCACGCACGCACGCACACACGCAGGCACGCACGCACGCACCCATCAATCCATTCTGGGGCGAGTTATAGTCGACTAGCACATGCTTCCTCCGATGTGCAGTCACCAGCCGCTTCTTTTCACCTGACGGCGAGGGTCTATACTGGCAGGACATAGCGCGTGGGAGGATCACGCTATTCCCCCCAGTTCCCCTCCCCCTGAACAGGCGCCCCAACAGACCAAAGGTGGCGCTAGTGCAGCGACCAGCACGCATACCCTTAATCCGGCTTCCCACCCCCGGAGACACGGCCAATTGTGCCTATATGGACGCCCGCCCAAGCCGGAGGCAACACGGAGGCTCGAACCTGCAACTCTTGTGTTGGTAGGCAGGGAATCTACTGCTGCACCACTCGGACGCCCCAGGTGTCATCATTATTGCCTTGTATCAATTGGTGATACAAAGTCGTTAAAAAGACATTTAAAGCAGCTACGAGCAAGATTTTCGATTGTTATTAAACAGTCTAAATTTAATATCGATGCATCACATCTTACCTGTAATAGTAGACGAGACCAATGCAGAGTAGTCTCGCTTGGACCCCGAGTGAATCGGCCAGTGTTAGTCTGTCTGTGGCCAGGGCAGACCAGGAAGTGAAATGAAACGGTTTGCAGCAGCCACTTCGTCCATAACCACAAAATAACTTCCAAAAAACCTGTTAGAATATAACGAGAGACGTTCGCGAGAGTAGCGAGCCCCTGCATGTTCCTTCTTTATGGTCTGTTGCTAGGCAGAGCGAAACGGCGGCCATGAACCGTTTCGTTTCACTTCCGGGTTTATCCGGTCCGCCGGTAGACAGATAGAGAGAGAGAGCCCCCTGGTGACGCGAGGTTAGACAGACACAGACTCTATAATCATCAACAGAGCAATCTCCGATTCACACGGCTTTGGTCTCAGGCAGCTACTATTATAGGTAAGATGTGATGCATCAATATTGTAATTATACTGTTTAATAACAATCGAAAATCTTGCTCGTAGCTGCTTTAAATTGATCTGCAAATGGTGAAGATTCATAGTTTCATCATAGACCGCTCTGGACAAGAACATCAGCTACATTTCTGTGGAACTGACATGACAAGTCCACTTCTTCTTTTGTTCATCCAGAACATTGCCTCGACTTGTCCAGTAACTCTCTTCTTCATTAGCCCTGTGTTTGTCTAGCTGGCTCTCTCTCTCTCTCTCTCTCTCTCTCTCAGTCTCAAGCTCTCTCTCTCTCAAGCTCTCTCTCTCTCTCTCTCTCTCTCTCTCTCTCTCTCTCTCTCTCTCTCTCTCTCTCTCTCTCAGTCTCAAGCTCTCTCTCTCTCTCTCTCTCTCAGTCTCAAGCTCTCTCTCTCTCTCTCTCAGTCTCAAGCTCTCTCTCTCTCTCTCTCTCTCTCTCTCTCTCTCTCTCCCCCACCCACTTTCCATTAGTCTCAGACTGGCATGTTGAAGGGGCTCTAAATAATACAAAGTTCCATTGTGACAGGCTTGAAAGGGAAAGTGATATGATCTACATGTCAATGGCTGATATCATTCCAGTGATATCATTGTGTGTAATAGGCAAATTGCCAGCCATGGTCCAAGATCACTATCGCCATTATATCACTACTATCACTACATATATCACTATCGCCATTATATCACTACTATCACTACATATATCACTATCGCTGCAGATCTGATCATCATTTCACTATCCGCAGCAGTGAGCTTTTATGATGCAATGTGAGGTACCGTATGAGTGTGTTAGAGCAGTGTTTGTTGGAAAATCAACTGTCAGTCTTATTGCACAACACACCTGTAAGCTGTTTAAAAAAGGTTTGTTTTCAGAATAACTTTATTATTCATGTGCAACAACAACAACAGGACTTTCCAAGGGAAAGGGGGGTAACGCTTTAGAATACAGCCCGCAAATAAGCATGTAGTTAGAGTATAACAACGGGGTTTAGGGCTGTAGTTATAGTCTAACTACGGGGTTTAAGGAGTGAATTATAAGATCTGTACTTATAGTCTAACTACGGGGTTTAAGGAGTGTAGTTATAGTATAACAACGGGGTTTAAGGAGTGTAGTTATGGTATAACAACGGGGTTTAAGGAGTGTAGTTATAGTCTAACAACAGGGTTTAAGGAGTGTAGTTAGAGTATAACAACAGGTTTAAGGAGTGTAGTTAGAGTATAACAACGGGGTTTAAGGAGTGTAGTTAGAGTATAACAACGGGGTTTAAGGAGTGAAAAAATACTTTAACTAGAGGGTAACAAGATCTGTACTTATAGTCTAACTACGGGGTCGCGGGCTGTATTATGAAGCAGGGGACAAATGTTTGTACTTATAGGCTAATTACGGGGTACCACACTGTACTTACAGGGTAACTACGGGGTTTAAGGAGTGTAGTTGGAGTATAACAACGGGGTTTAAGGAGTGTAGTTAGAGTATAACAACGGGGTTTAAGGAGTGTAGTTAGAGTATAACAACGGGGTTTAAGGAGTCTAGTTAGAGTATAACAACGGGGTTTAAGGAGTGTAGTTAGAGTATAACAACGGGGTTTAAGGAGTGTAGTTAGAGTATAACAACGGGGTTTAAGGAGTCTAGTTAGAGTATAACAACGGGGTTTAAGGAGTCTAGTTAGAGTATAACAACGGGGTTTAAGGAGTCTAGTTAGAGTATAACAACGGTGTTTAAGGAGTCTAGTTAGAGTATAACAACGGGGTTTAAGGAGTGTAGTTAGAGTATAACAACGGGGTTTAAGGAGTCTAGATAGAGTATAACAACGGGGTTTAAGGAGTGTAGTTAGAGTATAACAACGGGGTTTAAGGAGTGTAGTTAGAGTATAACAACAGGGTTTAAGGAGTCTAGATAGAGTATAACAACGGGGTTTAAGGAGTGTAGTTAGAGTATAACAACGGGGTTTAAGGAGTGTAGTTAGAGTATAACAACAGGGTTTAAGGAGTCTAGTTAGAGTATAACAACGGGGTTTAAGGAGTGTAGTTAGAGTATAACAACGGGGTTTAAGGAGTGTAGTTAGAGTATAACAACGGGGTTTAAGGAGTGTAGTTAGAGTATAACAACGGGGTTTAAGGAGTCTAGTTAGAGTATAACAACGGGGTTTAAGGAGTCTAGTTAGAGTATAACAACGGGGTTTAAGGAGTCTAGTTAGAGTATAACAACGGGGTTTAAGGAGTGTAGTTAGAGTATAACAACGGGGTTTAAGGAGTCTAGTTAGAGTATAACAACGGGGTTTAAGGAGTCTAGTTAGAGTCTAACCCCGTTGTTATACTCTATCTAGACTCCTTAAACCCCGTTGTTATACTCTAACTAGACTCCTTAAACCCCGTTGTTATACTCTAACTAGACTCCTTAAACCCCGTTGTTATACTCTAACTACACTCCTTAAACCCCGTTGTTATACTCTAACTACACTCCTTAAACCCCGTTGTTATACTCTAACTAGACTCCTTAAACCCTGTTGTTATACTCTAACTACACTCCTTAAACCCCATTGTTATACTCTAACTACACTCCTTAAACCCCGTTGTTATACTCTAACTACACTCCTTAAACCCCGTTGTTATACTCCAACTACACTCCTTAAACCCCGTAGTTACCCTGTAAGTACAGTGTGGTACCCCGTAATTAGCCTATAAGTACAAACATTTGTCCCCTGCTTCATAATACAGCCCGCGACCCCGTAGTTAGACTATAAGTACAGATCTTGTTACCCTCTAGTTAAAGTATTTTTTCACTCCTTAAACCCCGTTGTTATACTCTAACTACACTCCTTAAACCCGTTGTAATACTCTAACTACACTCCTTAAACCCTGTTGTTAGACTATAACTACACTCCTTAAACCCCGTTGTTATACCATAACTACACTCCTTAAACCCTGTTGTTATACTATAACTACACTCCTTAAACCCCGTAGTTAGACTATAAGTACAGATCTTATAATTCACTCCTTAAACCCCGTAGTTAGACTATAACTACAGCCCTAAACCCCGTTGTTATACTCTAACTACATGCTTATTTGCGGGCTGTATTCTAAAGCGTTACCGAAAGGGGTCAGTGTAAAGCTGACAATAGTCTGTAGATTTAACTCTGCAAATATACTGTGTACATACAGTATGTCCAACACATCTGGACATATCACTCATCAACCTGCTGCCAAACCATGTTTGTACGGCCATAGTTTGAACGCGAAATGCAGTCGTGACTATATGACGACATATGAAACTAATCCGAATGGAATGAGCTCTATCAGGTTGAAGTGGCATAAGGGACTAGGCCTGATGACAGCTGCTGTTTGCGAGGGAAACTGTGAGCTAGCCAGCCTGCGCATGTTGAACCAAGCCAAAGAAGTGGGAAGACGACAGATAATCCGAGCAAACTTGCCAACGGGTTTTCAAACACCGTTCACCTATTCACCTTATGCAGCCCCGCCCACTTGACCCATTGTGTCACGACTTCCTGTTCAAAACGCCGGCTGTTTTACCTGCTCAAATTAGTCCGACTCACCTGGTCAAACCTAGTTTGACTCACATTATGAGTCAGACTAGGTTTACAGTATGAGTCACAGGAAGTGTAAACACAATCAGAACTTCCGATTGTGTTTACACTTCCCGTTAGTCTCTCAAGCCAGACGCCGGTCTCTTCTACATAAGGTGAATAAAAAAGGTGCATTTTTACATTGTGTGCCACCATCTTGGTTTTGGCAGGACATCTGCTGGATTGCTTTACGGCACAAAACAGTAAGAGGGCGCTGTTCTTGCAGAGCAAACAGAGATAAAGAGTTTCTGGCAGCAGATAGATGGTGGAAGGAGGGAGGAAGTACCTCAATGTGAAAGAGAAAACCAATGCACATGGAGCAGTGTCACAGAGGAGGAGGCGGGACAAGTAGCAGGGTTCATGGGAAATGTATAAATTATTTCATTAATTAATACCACTGTTATGAGTCAGAGGCTGCCAATTGATAGTATTCTTTTACATCACCACACGGCCAAAAAATAACAGGTGATTGTAATCAATTAACAGGTGATTACAATCAAGTGACACAGACAGCCAATGAGCTGTGTGTATTGTAGCACCATATTGGTAGGAAAATGCTTGTGACGTCATGGGAATACTATGACTAGACTCATCCACGCTGTTACTTGTTTGTAGTTACAGTTGTGTCAAGTCAAGTCTGACTGGTCCCCTCAGAACATCATGTCGCTGTTTTTATGACCGATACTTTGGAACTGTTGCTTGAGTAACTCATGTTGTTGCTTAGCAAATTCATATACAAGTGCTGACCTCGTTTAAAACTGACACATGCTGCTAATTGGCAATCAAATTAGTATCAATTGCCTGGGTAGCTAGCTGCTTTTAAAATGGTGATTTTTCTACTTTGAGGTTAAATGTTGTGTGAGGAATCCTCTCTGGCCTATGGTTCAACTGGAGATGCACCGATCGACCGGCAGGCCAGCCGGTTTTCAGCGGATCAGCCTTCACCCGGGCAACCGGTCTCATCCGATTCTGTGCTGTCAAATTGACATGCATGCGCCAGTGCCGCACAAAGGGTCACGTCGCGGTCGCGTAAAACTCTGAATTGGCCAAGAAAATCGGTGCATCTCAAGGTTCAAACCGTTACCCAGAATCCTCTTTGGGTCCTTTGTGTGTGTTGTTGGATTGCACGGATGACAGCAAGTTGTCTTGAAACACAGCAGCACACCTCTCTGTTCTGCCCACCCTCAGGCTGTTTTGGAAAGGCAGAGCCACGTGTGGAGAAAGCCCCCTGTCTGAAGGTTGCTCTCGCTCCTCAAACATTTCCATCATGTCAGTCAGTCTCTCCACCAGGATGGACTGATGTGTTGTGATAGTGTCGAGCTGTCTTGTGTCAGGTCTTCTCAAAGTAGATGAGATGGCTGCCTGTGACTACAAGCCACAGAGGAATGTCAGATCAGAGAAGGAAGTGTGTTTAGGACAGGGCTTTAGGGCAGAGTGAGGACGTCCCCTTCATCACTCTCCTTAACGCTCAATAGACCCTTTTCACGGGGGCCGTTTTGTGACGAAAAGGCAGGGTAAACACAGGTGCAAGGAAAACACTAATAAGGGTTTCCAACTTCCAATTGTGGAAGTTGGACACCCTCATTAGTGTTTCGCTTGCACCTGTGTTTACCCTGCCTTTTTGTCATAAAATGGCCCCCGTGAAAAGGGTCTATTGGGCTGGATGTCCTCGGTCTTTCCCACAGTGCAGCTTGACTGATGAGCATAGCCAGTGCCGTACAAAGTTACAACTTTAAGTTGCAACAAAGTTACAAAGTTAAGACTGTATATTATTCCAGAACAAGGGAATTATGATCTATGGACATGATTAATTTCAACTGCCCAAGTCTTCCGCTTGTGGTATCTCTGCATGGAAGGCTAATTTCTTTTTACCATCTGTTGTCAGTGTGTTCATCATTATAGTTAAGTACAGTCATTTCTAAGCAATTTACCCTAATGGCTAGAATGGAAAATAAGTCTGTTTTATTACAGTTTCATGTTAGGCTAAAGGGAATTTTGATTACAAGATAGGAGTTGCAGTTATCAACTGCACATATGATGATAGAGTATCAATAGACAGGTATTCCCCTCCGTTATCATATCAATATTTTTCTTTCCTCCCTTAAGTGGGAGAAATGATATCCTACAACTCTTTTGTTGCTGCCCCCCCCCCCCCCCCATCTTAATCCTGAATGAACCCAACCAACCACGCTAAGACAGTAAGTTATGGATGTTAATGCATGTTGAATTCTCGTCCACAGCTACTGTATATATGAGCCTTATTCAATTTCAGGGCCACATAAACGGCGTGGAGGATGCTGTGGCTTGTCTTCGATGACAAGTTAATATACTTGTACATAAACCACTCCTGCACAGCTTCAGTCACTCACACACATGAGAAATCCTTGAAGACACTAAGCACTAAATCCAGCAGCCATGATCTTCTTAAGCACAGGAGAAGCCTTCTGGCCTCATGGAGATCAGGCATGTTGACACAATGACATTAGTGGATAGTAAAAAGGCTATTAGTTTGTTACAAAGAAGCAGATTGATGGCAGTATCAT
>NC_139634.1:35053180-35113180 GCF_964638095.1 Poromitra crassiceps | reverse complement strand
CTGTAAAGAAGTATCACTGACTGATCTCACTCTGTAAAGAAGTATCACTGACTGATCTCACTCTGTAAAGAAGTATCACTGACTGATCTCACTCTGTAAAGAAGTATCACTGACTGATCTCACTCTGTAAAGAAGTATCACTGACTGATCTCACTCTGTAAAGAAGTATCACACTGACTGATCTCACTCTGTAAAGAAGTATCACTGACTGATCTCACTCTGTAAAGAAGTATCACTGACTGATCTCACTCTGTAAAGAAGTATCACACTGACTGATCTCACTCTGTAAAGAAGTATCACTGACTGATCTCACTCTGTAAACAAGTATCACTGACTGATCTCACTCTGTAAACAAGTATCACTGACTGATCTCACTCTGTAAAGAAGTATCACTGACTGATCTCACTCTGTAGAGAAGTATCACTGACTGATCTCACTCTGTAAAGAAGTATCACTGACTGATCTCACTCTGTAGAGAAGTATCACTGACTGATGACAGCCGGTTATTGTTGGAAAGGGAGACGATACATTTTACATTAAATTTCAAGCAGATGCCCTCATCCAGGCTAGAGTGACTTACAATGGCATTTTATAAGCATTTGGAAGTACAGGAGCCTCAACCCACCGAGGGATTCAACCCATTTGACCATCAGCCCTCTCTTCTAATCTTTGCACATAATTACAGAGCAAACCTTCTGTGTCAGGTTATCTGCCATGGCACAATTGATTGCCCTTATTCTCGAGCAGTGTTGTGGCTCACTGTGCAGGTCACTTCACTCACAGTCATTGATCGCTTTGTGGGCGTTTGAGTGGAAGGTCAAAGGCTGACCCCTCCCTATCTTCCACTGAGCAATCAATGTGCTGTACTTAATTGGCCGATCTGCTGGAACTTACTCAGTGACCAGCAGTGGAATACTGGATCTGCTGGAACTTACTCAGTGACCAGCAGTGGGATACTGGATCTCTGCTGGAACTTACTCAGTGACCAGCAGTGGGATACTGGGCTTGTAATGGGACACTTCCTGGTGTGAATGTGAAGGTGTGTGTGCTGATGAAAAAAGCCTGCATGCACACTTAGCAAAACCCTTTGCGGACTGACGGGTTGAAAAATATTCATAACAGCCTCCAAATAATCAGTTATATGTGCAATTGACTGAGTGAGCACTAAAGCACTATAAGATGAGTTATAGTTAGATATAAGTTATGTTATAAGTTGCCTTATATACAGTAGTAGTATTGCTCAGACACACCTGTGACCTTTAGGTTGCAGGGCAGTCTCTGTAACCACTTGGGCCTTCTTGCCTCCTATCTGGATTGGACATAAACAGTCCGACTTGCAGCCTATGAATCTCTCTCATATAGATCAATATAGCTACAGATCATATAGATCAATATAGCTACAGATCATATAGATCAATATAGCTATAGATCATATAGATCAATATAGCTAGAGGGTGTTTAACTAGAGAATGGTGAGTCTCTAGTTATGCACCAACAACTTCAGACAAGATGCTCACATTAGAACCCGACCGATATCGGTCCACCGATATTATCGGCCGATATTGGCTGATAACCGATATATCGGTATATATCGGCCGATATGTTGGCCAATATTGCAGATATTTTTTTATTTTGTATTTTTTAAGTTATAGACAGCATGTTGTGTATATTTGATGTTTTCTCTTAACTCAAGTTATATTTTATATTTGTTCTATTTGTGTTTTTCTATTTCTAGTACTTTATCATTATTAAATGCCCAGTGAAGTTGACTGTTTCATTGCATTGATGTCATTTTGGACAATAAAGTTGATTGATAAGCTGTAAAATATCCTCCCTACATTCCATATCTCAAGTCATGTCAAGTCATATCTTTGTCAAGTGTTTGATATTTGAGGGATCATTGCAACAAAACAAAACAAAAAATATATATAATGGGTATATATAATATAAGAATATCGGCCGATATATCGATATCGGAATTTTTTTACTCCGGTATCGGCATCGGCCTCAAAAAAGTTTGATGCAACTTGCAAGTTCTTAATTAGTGTTGCTACTGTAGCTAACCTGAAGTTAGCTACAGTAACCTGAAGCTGAACCTGAACCTGAACCTGAATTTTTCTTCTTCTTGAAGAAGAGGATGAGAGGAGGCGGTTCTGAAACAGAGGATGTGGGGTACATGACGTCCTCAGAGGGAGAATAGCAGCAGAGTTTTATCATCTCGTCCCCGATCTTCACCTAGTTAGTGCCTGTTTCTATTCTTGCCCGAGAACGGAGCGACTGGACCAGCTTGTTGGGCTTATGAAAGCACTCAATCAATCAGACCGACTGAACGCAGGAGAGAGAGAGAGTGATCCAGGGGATGTTTCTAATTGGGTCATGCAGGCTGAGCTGGTTCTGTTCGGGACACTGGGGAGCTGGGCTGGTTCTGACTCTACAGGGAGCTGACTGCAGCCTGCAGCGAGTCAGGCAGACAGGCTGACAGGCCTGTTATCAGAACAAAGACCCCTCTCTTTTCCACGGCTCTTCTCTATCACACACGGGCATTTCATCTGTTAGAACCAGCAGTGGTTTCCAAACTGTGGTCTGCGGACTACGGGTGGTCTGCGGGGCTCCGCCTGGTGGTCCGTCAGAGCATTGTACACTTTTTCTTTTTCTTCTCTCTTTTTTTTTTTTTTACAGTTTTTACATAATACACATTCACCCTGAGGGCTAGGCTTGAGCCCATTTACTCATTTTCAGAGGCTGCAGTGGCCTCCGTTTTAAAGCCAGAGTGAAGTTTCTGCTATCATGAAAATAAGGCATTGATTTGTACCAACCATGACATGCTAGCTTAGCTTGTCAGGAAGGTGGCTAAATAATGCTCCAAAGTTAGGCTACATTTCGGCGAGGGGAAAAAACATTTTCGAAGGCGTCCTCTTTTTCACAGCCGTGTGTGTGTGTGTGTGTCCATTTTGAACCAGTAGCCTTACAGTATGTTGTTATTTAGCCTTATGTTTCAACACAGGGGTCAGCCAGTTACTTCCTATTGTGTTTACACTTCCTGTGACAGTAGAATAGTGACCAGGTAAAACAGACAGGGTTTTGAACAGGAAGTCATAACACAACTGGGTCAAGTGGGTGGGTGAATACTGTAGCATGGTCAAATCAGCAAATTTTATTTTATGGGGAAACATGTAGTGGAAGTGGTCCCTGGGAAATGTGCTCTGGTACATAGTGGTACTTGGTCTGAAACGTTTGGGAACCCCTGCTGTGTTAGAAGGACAATAGCTTTGACCTTTCCCTCCTTGCTCCTTATTGGACTTCAGTTCTTCAGTTTTAACCAGCTCCTTGTTTTGTTTTCATTTCGACCCTACAAATGTGAAATTGTCTCTCTTTTTAACAGTTCTATGATTTATTACTGTGCAAATATTATATGCTATTATTAAACTAAAACTACTGTTGAACTCCATGTATACTCTCACCAGATGAGCCTGCTAAATGCCTGAAGTGTAATTGTAATGATCAAATGGAATCCTAAGATGTGATACGCAATTAAATTACTTAGATGAGAGTGTGAGAGAGACTGTGAGAGAGAGAGAGAGAGAGAGAGAGAGAGAGAGGGAGAGAGAGAATGAAATGACTCCGGCCCTCTGTGAATGACAGCTTTTAGAGCTGACTGGGGATGGCTTTCGCACGCACGCACGCACGCACGCACGCACACTCTCTCTCTCTCTCTCTCTCTCTCTCTCTCTCTCTCACACACACACACATACATTCTCTCTCACACACACATCTATGCCCGCTCACGCCAACATTCCTAAGCCCCTCAATCCCCCATCCCATTCACACACACACACACACACACACACACACACACACACACTGATCTCCAGCTGGTAGCCCGTAGCTCCCCAGCAACAATGCGTGCTGTCACCCGCTCTGGAAAGTGACACAGTTGTCCCTCAGCTGACTGGCATGTGTCTGGCTCAAACTGCATGATGATGCAGCATCGCTGCTTTCATCCTGCTGAAATACACGCTCAAATCTGTTGAGTCATCGTGGCACGTACATCATGTAGCAAATATTTGAAGGGTTTCATTCTAAAATGCTACAATATGTAATGTATCCATTTTGAGTAACACAAATGTTCAAATGACATCTTAAAGTCCAAATCGTGACTCTTCTCTGTGCTATTTCTAACTCCTCACAGCCTTGGAGTTGCTTTTGCATGTTGTGTAGCTCCTGTTTGAAGAAGTTGTGGTGAGGAGATGTCAGGAGTGATTCTCTGTTCAGGATCTAGATCTAGAGTCTATTGGAGGATAGATTACATGGTGAACTCCTGCCCCCCTGCACACTCACCGCTGACTCTGATTTAGTATTCAGCTCAAACCATTAGCCTTTATTTGCATGAGAATAAATGTCTGTTTTTTCTCTTTTTCTCACGTTCTCTCGGTCGGTTCTGTCAGAGTCAACAATCATAATAGTGTTGTCATAGTTTTGGACCTTTCTTCAGAGGAGATCTTTTTTTTTCTGGGTTGACACCAAAATGAAAGCTACATGGAATTAGATACTGGGAGATGGGAGAGACAACCTAACAGTGAACTTTCTTTATTGACTTGCATGAATAAACATGATTGTTTTATCATTACCGTCATGTACCAGTGTGCTAAAAACGAAACAAAAAAACACCACCAAATATCATTAGGTCGTTAGGTCTGAAACTCCCATTTTTCACGACCATTGTGATATGTGTTTTTGATGAGCCTGCATCAGAGAAACTGGGATTTACTGTTGTCTTTATGAGGCTGGCTCTTAACTTAAGGTCAGACTGCTCCGGTTTCCAGTTATCTTATGTGTCCCCGATGAATTGCACTGATCACGAGGGCGTACTTGTCAAGCAGGTCAGTCGTGAGCATCAATTACTCTGAGTTTGATCTGCAGGCCTGAAACCGCCTCCCTACAAATGTAGCATCTGCTGTCGGCTAGTAAACCTGTCGCTTGTAATATTCTCTGATTGTCTGTTGTGTTACAAAACAAAAGTGTTCTGTCCCTCCTGTTCTGTCTTTTATTACCTGTTCTCTCCCTCTAGCAGGGAACGTACTCTTACAGATCACTCTTTTGGGGGCAGTTTGACGGTTTTTGCCTTTGTCTGATGGGTGAAAGTAGAGAGAGTGAGACAGGATGCTATGGGAGAGACGGGGGATATGCAGGCTGCAGCAAATGATTGCGGGCTGGATTCGAACCCGGGTCGCTGCAGGAAGGACTGAGCCTTATATGGTACTGTAGTATATGCGCTCTACTCATTGAGCCCTCTTAAGCTGCGTTCACACCGACCTATTAAAGTTTTTCGCTGGCATCGAGTTTACATACAAAGTCAATGCAAATGAGCGATTGAGCGTATATTCGCCCGGGAGAAAAATCGCTGGGCGTCCGAGCGACAGAGACAGAGCGATAGGGAGAAAATACGCTCGTCGCCCCAGATGAAATATCCCAACTCGAGCGAAAATACGCTGGCATCAGTCGCTCGCTCGCTGTTCAACGCTGATTGGCTGCCGTGTGAGAGTGAGTCAAGGATCACACTGGCTTGGAACAAACCGCTGGTTTATTGTGTGGCAACAAACCGCATTGACAGGCACGCTGATATAGCTTGTAAACAACGATGGTGGCTCATAGTGGACAAACATCATGACATTGCGTAACGTTATAGCCCCCACATGTTCGTCAATTCGTGTGCCTGTTGATGAACGATTTAAACAGAGTGACAGAGCGATTCCAAACGGTTGAATCAAGCGACAGAGCGAAAATTAAATATCTCGTGTGAACACAGCTTTACAAATGACTTGTAGACTTCATACCAAGTAACAGCTGTCAGTAGTACGATTAAAAGTATATCCTAATTTACTACATCATCGACTAAAATATGAATAATAATGAATATATGTTTTAAGCAATAATTTGTGACCTTTTCATATAAATAGATGTCTGTTTTACTCCTCTCTGTCTAGAGACAGATGTAGTTAGCATAAGTTGGAGACCAAATGAAAAACCCAGAGGATCTGACAGCTATCAGTGATACTGCAACTCAACTCCTCCTCTTGCTTGTTTGAATGAACATTCAAGATTCAAGATTCAAGATTTTTATTGTCACTCCATGGTACAAGTATCACGTGTGAAATTCTTGTGCTGTGGACTCCGTTTACAACATAGTACAAATATAGCAGGGCATATGAGTGCAAAAACAATAAGCAATAAGGCAATAAGCAATAAGCAATATGCAACAATAAGCAATAAGGCATTATAGTGATAAGACAAGTCCGAGACAGTGACATATTCACTGCACATAGGTGCACATGTCATGTGCATACATTAGACGTGCTTAAACATTTTAAATTCGACGTATTTGACATACAGGTGCAAATAGCATGTACCTTATTAGACAATAGACATACAGTTAAACATTAGACATACGTAATGGTAGCAGCTGCAGTGCGGTACGGTACGGCTACTACACTATTTGTGTATGTTAACATGGCTGTGACAATGAGTTGGTGCCTGTAATCCTTTAGCTCAATGGGTAGCAGCCTGGCACTACCACTGCCAGGGTGAGGGGTTCAGGTTTCCACAGGGACCAACTATTCTGATAATATAGACACTCAATGCTGTGAGGCAGAACAGAGTGTGTTGAATCATGGCATGTGTTGGACTTGTACAGTAGAGTCCTGTTCTCCCTGCTGCAGCAGGTCAGCCTGTATCTCCAGCAGGCTCAGGTCTCTTTAGACCGCTTCATGTTTGGACCACAGCAAAAACCGGGTGCTCCGGTTGCTCCGGTTTCCTCCCACCATCAAAGAAAGATATGTATGTTAGGGTTAATACTCCTGTCAGTGCCCCTGGCCAAGGTACTGGCAAAAAGAACTGGAGTTGGTCCCCGGGTGGCTGCCCACTGCTCCTAGTTCTAGGAAGGTTCCTAGTAGAGGATGGGTCAAATGCAGAGGATGAATTTCCCCCAAGGGGATAAATAAAGGATAACTTAACTTAACTTAACTTAACTTAACTTAACTTAACTTAAACATTTTTGGCATCAGTGTCTCAGAACCAAAGAGCAAGAGCTTCTTTCATTTCATTTCATTTTGAAATGTTCAACAATCTCGCAGGAAGAAATCCATCATAGAATCCATCATAGAAGAATCTGTACCATAAACTGGTTTAGATATACTGTACCAGTTTAGATGTTTGGACCATGCAATCCATGTAGGCTATTTTTTAAACCAATCCATGTAGGCTATTTTTAAACCAATCCATGTAGGCTATTTTTAAACCAATACATATTGTAGGCTATTTTGTTAAACCAATACATGTGCCAGGGCTGTCCAAACCTTTTTGAATGTGGTCCAGATTAGATAATGTGGCTACTTCTCGCATCATAGGGTTATTTAAAAGAAAATCACATACAATATAATAGTACTCTAAGGATGTTGTTTACCACCATCTGAAGACATTAGTTCTGCCTATGTTGTTTCTACTTGATGCTTGTCTACAGACAGTAGTGCTGTCATCATTAGGTGAACGGGAAAAAACGCAAAGTGAACTTGCTTGATTAAGCAATACTGTGTGGAGGGCCACATATAGTATATTTTGAGAGACAAGCCGAGGGCCGCTTAAAATCTGTCTGCGGGCCACAATTGGCCCCCGGGCTGCACTTTGGACATGCCTGTAGGCTATTTGTTAAACCAATGCCTGTAGGCTATTTGTTAAACCAATGCATGTAGACTGTTAAACCAATCCATGCATGCTATTTGTTAAACGCCGTTGACAGTTTGTCTTGTCTTCTTTTTTTTGCATGTAAGTTGTTGTAAAGAAGAGAAGAGTAGACAAGAGAAGACAAGAGAAGAGTGACTTTGGCTTCACTAGTTTTGTTTTGTTGAGTCATGCATCGTGCGTGACGTGCGCGGCGGTTCCCAGCAAAAGCAGACCGTCACGGCTCGGCTCCTACTTGGTTTGCTGGAAGGCAGCGCGGCAGCAGCAACGCTGTCTGTGTGTGGACACAGCGTTCAGCCAGGAAGGGGGTCACGCAGACCCCCTATAAAAGGAGGTAGATGTAGGCTGTGTGTTCCGGGCGTTAGTTAAGAGCGTCAACTAAATACCTACAGTGGAATGTCAATGTAAATGGCTTATCTCACAGTACTAGTCCCTTGAGTGCGGTTATCCCCATCAGCTTGCTGGTAGCAGAGGATCAACTTTAATCCTGACTAATCTAGCCAGCTGCACCTCCCTGTTTTGAGCAGGACAGCTTCCCTGGCTGGCCCGACTCCAACTCCCTGCTATCGATATAGGAACACAAGGATGTGTTTCATCTATTGCCAGGAGACTCAGCTTGACTATTCAGTGTTTTGCTATTTGGAATCCATCTAGCATCAGATGAAGTAATGTCATGTCAAGATGTTTCCAGTGAAGATCCTGTAGCAGAAAAGGTTTCAGCCATCTAAAACATCAGTGGTAAACGTTTTTGGCATCAGTGTCTCAGAACCAAAGAGCAAGAGCTTCTTTCATTTCATTTCATTTTGAAATGTTCAACAATCTCGCAGGAAGAAATCCATCATAGAATCCATCATAGAAGAATCTGTACCATAAACTGGTTTAGATATACTGTACCAGTTTAGATGTTTAGTACAGAAGGTAGACATATACACACATCATGGTCAGTGGGTGACAGATCAGGAAGCATGGCAAAAAAGGAAGACGCAGACACGAAGCGTGCGGATTTCTAGGGTGGAGACTCTGGAGAGGATGCGCCATGGGCGCACTTTTTGTTGGTTGTGTGATCAAACTCATGCAAACTCATGGGCTTAGCTTCGCACGCTCAACCGGAGTTTCTGTAGCTCGAGGCCATTTCTTGTCATCAGTGATGTCACTCTGTCCATTGTGAAAAAAATAACATAAACAAACATTTTGCAGTTTGTGTTTACACAGTACTTTCTCAGTAATGTGGGCGTTCGTTGTGAAGTTTCTCAGTGATATAATCAGTGATTCAAACAGCTACTTACATAATATGAACAAGGCCTATAGTTTTGATGAATAATCACAGATTTCCAGCATAACAACTGTTATGAAACTATCGAGACTTGGTGGACTAAGCGAAAGAAATTCTCTTTTCAGAACCGAATTCCAACTCTAATATTAATCCTTGCTACCGAGCAAGAGCCTTTAGCCAACAGTCGTCAACCTTATACTTTGTAGACCTGTGTGTGTGTGTGTGTGTGTGTGTGTGTGTGTGTGTGCGCTCGCGCGTGCGCGTGCGTGCGTGCGTGCGTGCGTGTGTGTGGTCTGAAGGTAGGCAATATGAGCTCTGAGTGCTAATGCGTGGATGGGTGTGGGCTAAGAGTTTCCATGTTCCCTGTGACATGATCTCAGAACAGCCCCCTCTTAAAATCTGCTTAACGCTGCATTGCATTTGAGAGCATTTTCAGGTTTTAGTTCACAATCCTCTATGAGTTCATGAGGCTTTTAATTCCACTTTGTTTTTCCTGAGTTCTCCCCCCGGCACAGTGGTGACGACACACGGGCTAATTAAACCTGCGTTTTGTCAAAGGAACTCACATTTAGACATACGTTGACGTCGATACTGTTACATCTCTGTGCAGTCGACTCTCTTGTGCAGAGGTTTTCTGTTATATCTTTATCACACCTGCCTGACACAACAAGAGTTTTGTGCCAATGTGGCTCGAAGAATATATAGGGACACATTACTCTTTGTCATTTCTTCTTTCATTCCTGTCTCGTTTACATTTTTGCTATTTAGCTTCCATTCTTATCCAGAGAAGCATAGAATGGTTTAGCAGGTAGAGAGGTTCTGTGTCTTGGTTTTTGATAGACACAAGTTACAGTAGGTCTTACTTGTGACCTCCCCGTTGCATGACGGTCTCATCACCAATCCCACAATAATATCTGTTCCCTTACCTATTGGATTTGTTTACTGTCAAAGACCTTGGCACCACGGCCCTGTTTAAAGCTCATTGCTGCTGTGTAAAGCACTTTTTGATGAACTTAGGAAGACCTCTGTACCTAAACGTGACATGTAGATCTCAATAGACCTGATCTATGTCTCTGTCTATGTCTCCGTCTGAAGAAAGCCATTCGCTTTCTTCATTATAATAAATCAAAAAGCATCTTTGTCCAAGGCTCCTGTCCAGAACGACACTACTCTGTGTTTTTTTTTTTTTTTTTTTTTTTTTTTTACGACTTTATTTAAGGTTTTGCAATTATTAAAACAAACAAACAATCACAACCACATAGACTCTTACAGACATAAACCCACATATTGCCCACCCCTTTCCCCTCCCTACCCCCCCATAGACCAAGAGCACATTCCAACAGACAGACAACAAAAAACAAAACAAAACAAAACAAACAAAAAAAAGATCCAGTGTCAGACATAGGTTGTAGTAGCAATAGGTTAAATATTCAGGTGACAGGTCAGAGTAGTTCTTTTACATGCACAATGAAAGGAGACCACACTCTGAGAGATTTCCCATACGACCCCTTCAGTGTATGTCGTATTTCTTCAAGTTGAAGCAAGGACAGCACCTCCTGAATCCATCTCTTAAAAGGGGGGTGTTCTCTGTGGTGTTGTTTGACGGTGGTGTTTTGAGAACCGCCTGATGTACGCATGATATCCCACCTCAGCTTCAAAACGAGTTCAGAGAAGTCGTGTGTGCTAACTCTTTTGTCCATGGAGGACACCGTATCGGGCGTGGGACTCTCTTAAAGTCCCTGCACCCCCTGGGGAGAAGCACAATGGCAGGATTTCTGTTTCCATTAGGAGTAAGGGAAGCCCCGGCACTCCGGTTCTTCCCGGCGTTCCCATAATGGAAGCTCACCGCTAAGTTGGACTGACAGACGCCCGTGTTCCCCCGGGGGGCAAGAGAGGGGCCGCTGGGGACCTGGGACTTACAGTAGCCTTGGGAAACTGTCAGGGAGCAGAGAGGCGCCATGACGCTGCGCTCGCACGTTTAGGAATTTGAGTCCTTTCCACGCTTTGAAGTCACGGAAGCCTCGTCTTGTTTTCCATGCAAGCTGATAGTCACACCTCCAGCGAGCGAACTCACCTCCTTTCATGCTGAATTATGGAGTGAATTGCAGTATTCATAAATACATGAAAGAGGAGAAATAATATGAGGATGAGTACAAATTGGTGTTGGTGAACCGATTTTAGAGTGAGGAGTTCCGAGTTGCTTCAGCTATACACAAGCGAATCAAGTCTCATAAATCCACAAATCAATGCCCGCAGCCAGCCTCGTCACGAAATGTAGTTTGATTCACAAATGCAGATTCAGGGGCGCCCGGGTAGTGCAGCGGTAGATTCCCCTACCTACCAACATGAGGGTTGCAGGTTCGCGCCAATGTTTTGTCTCTGGCTTGGTCGGGCATCCATACAGGCATTGGCCGTGTCTGCGGGTGGGAAGCCGGAGGGTATGTGTCCTGGTCAGTGTTGGGGGTAACTCATTACAAAAGTAACATATTACATGTAATATATTACTTTTAGCAGTAACTCAGTAATATAACTTATTACTTATAGGATTTCAGTAATATTATACCAGTTACTTTGTCAAGTAACTCAAGTTACAAATTGAGTTACATTTTATTAAATCAAAGCACATATTTAAAAAAGATACAATCATTTCCTAATCAAACTGTGTATTTTTATGCAAATAACCACTATAGATGACAATAACAAAGGAAAAGGATAACATTTAGAATTTTGGATTGTTTACACTGACTTCAAGGCGGTTGAAATTATTTTTCGGAATGGTTCTGAGGCGGCGATGTCATTCTGCTGCTGCTGTTGTTCTGGTAAAAGTAATGCAAAAGTAGTGTAATAAGTAACGAGTTACTCTACACAGACAGTAATATTGTAAAGTAACTTATTACTTTCAAATGAAAGTAACTAGTAATATGTAGTATATTGCATTTTGAAAGTAACTTGCCCAACACTGGTCCTGGTGGTTGCTGCACTCGTGCCTCCTCTGGTCGCTCAGGGTGACTGTTGGGGACGGAGGGGAACTGGGGGGGGATCCTCTAATGTGCTATGTCCTTTCACCGCGGGCCATTGTGAAAAGGTGGCAATGTGCAATAATGCAATCAGTGTTGAGCAACTGCTGAAGTGGACATTTCAAGATGATTGCACCACTAACCACGCACGGGCAGTCCTAAACATCAGACACTTGTGAGCACTGAAGCCGCTGATTGAGCAGCCATTGTGCTGCGGTGTTGACACAGTATGTCAGTGAAGCTCTGATGAGTTCAGCCGAGCTGAGAACAAAGCTCTGTGATGAGGAGACGAGGGGGCAGGTCTGAGCGTGCAGCTCATCATCTTGAAGGTTTAGTGGTTCTTTGGTTTGTTTTGGCGGCTTTACAGGCCTCCCTCTCTTCAATTTGATGGCACACAGATTAATATAGCTGTTATCGTCCTTCTTGTATTCCAAAGTCTGTTGCCTGGATACTGTAATGAGCGTGGTGCAAGCATGCAGTGCCAAAACTTATATTGCTCTGTCTCCACGAAAATAACATGTCTCTTTACTGTACGCTTCTCTCTGATCTTGGTAAAGAATTAATGTCAAAGTCAAAGTTGTTGGCTTGGAGCTCAACTTGAGCCCTTTTTTTTGCATGGGACTAAAGCCCATAAATGAATACCATAAACCACAACCATAAACTAACTTTGTTTATGGTTGTGGTATTAATTTTAACTAAGGACCATAAATCAGCCGTAATGCTCGGAATTTCCCAGTTGAAATTTGCAATTTCCGACCTCCAAGCGTTCCAGGTGCACGACACAACAAACATGGCTGAACATGATCCTTCCCAACCCATTTGTGCCAAGATTGGGTGTTGGTTTGGGCATGAGGAGGTTGGGTTTAGGCACGAGGAGTGATGATTGGTTGGGTTTAGGCATGGAAGAGTGATGATTGATTGGGTTTAGGCATGAAGAGTGATGGTTGGTTAAGGTTAGGGTAACATTTTGGGGTAAGGCAATCAGAGAAGAGTAGGGAATTGGCACAAATGGATTGGGGGGACAGGACTCGTGACAAACTGCTGTTTCTTTGGCAAGTGGCAAGACAGTTTTACAGTCAGCAGTGCAGCCTCTTTCCATACGAAACAGGAGGAAAAAGAACACATGTAACTGACGCCATTATACACTTTATTTTACAGCACTTTTATACTTGTAAATGTATCTAAACATTTACTATAGTATGTATTATTTTAATTAAATACAGGCAAATATACTTTACGTTGCCTTTTTAGTTTATTTATGGTTTACCATTTACGGTGGGCACCACCATGGGTGCTGCCATTGTTGTGTGATGTGTGACAACTGATTCTCTGTGTAGTTGGGGTAGATGGATTTGCCCTGAGTTTACAAGTAGGAACTCTGCAAATCTCGACTTCCGAGTTGTCTGGAATACAGCATAATATTACCTGGGGATATCCAGTGATTTGAAATAATTCCAGCACATATTACCTGCGGTATTTTGGGAAAGACAGAGGCAATTTATTTTTGTTATTCTAATTCTAGAAACACAATGTCTATCTTCTTCCAGTCATGAAACAGGCTGCAGTAGAATCTAATAGAGGACGAATGCATTTTGGTGCAAACTTCAGCTTTTGCTTATAGCTAAATCAGATGATTTGATAAATTCTACATTTTGACCAACAAGTGTATCCAGGAGATTGATGATTTCAGCAGATCTCATTTTTGTGTGCAAATACAGTACATGCAGAGTTTGTTGGGGGGGGGAATTCATTACGTTCAAGAGGTCCTCACTCAATACTAGTCTCATATGAATATGGCTTTGGACTTTTTTTTAGCGCCAGTATGCCCACTGTGTCAACAAAAACTTGTTAATTAATTTCCTGTATTATTCCAAGAACCCTCTAGCGTTTATGTGATTACTGGAGATTTCTCAAAACACACGCTGAACCCTAAAAAGGGCCACTGTGCTCCCTAAATGCACCCTTGAAAAGAAAGTGTCTGACGCAGCGCTGGCGTCTAGATGTCCGTCCCAGCAGGTCAAGGCCAGGCCAACGCTCTGTCTGCCTGACTCAGGAGCTCAGTGTGGCTGGTGGGCGGAGGCTGGCGGGCGTCGGGTGGCGCTGCCCTCGGCCTTAGGGAGACCGGAGCAGGCAGGATATTGGAGACTAGGCGCAGGCCCCTGGAAAAGCCCTGCTGCTTATAGGAAGCTTAGTTCAGGGGCCCGGTGTCGACATGGAGGCCCTTTGTCTCTGATCTGACTGAGCTGCGGGAGGTTGTCACTGAGTTCCTGGTAGGTATGGGGTGTGCGGGATGTGATGGTAAGGGATTTGGGATTTTTCGTAAACATCCAACCCAGACACCTTACAGGTGGTCTAGAGAGGTTAGAGAGACGACCGAAACAGAGAGGTTACAGCTTTGAGCCAGGCTAATCCCAATTTAAATGTCTGCCCGAAGCGCCCGATGTTGCAGTCTGCGCCTGCAGTGGCCTACATTTTGGGCAAAAACAAAACAAAACAAAAAAACACTGCATGTTTTACTTCCGGTGAGGTCAAGGAAAAGGTAGGAAAAGGAGTTAGACAATATATCGAAATATCGCAATATTCAATATATCGCAATATTCAATATATCGCAATATTCAATATATCGCAATATCGGCGATATCGCAATACTATCGTATCGTGTATCGTATCGTTTTAGTATCGTATCGTGGGCATCTGGTGATTCCCACCCCTAGTACAATCTCATTTCATATTTCACAGCTCTGTTTGCTCCACTGTCTTCCTTTTCAAACTCTCTTTCATGCCTTCATTGACGCAGTCGCTTCCTGTGTCCAATTTCACTGTAATTAAAATGTGTTTGGGGTGAAGGTGAACACAGGGTAAAGTAAAATGGGGGATTTGTAACCGCATACCCGGGGTAACGGCAACACTGAAGAGGGGGTATTTGTGCCACTGAGGATTGAGGAGAGTAGGGGTCCCTGGAGGGGGGTGAGTGAGGGGTGGGGGTGTTGAGGGTTCACCCACCCTCCCCCCTCCCCACACCCACCCCTGCTGCCAGTGTGGGGACACACAATGAAGGCCCTGTGTGGATCTGTCCCTGTCCAGTCCAGCCTGTCTCTCCACTCCTCTATAGGGACATTGTTAGTGAGATGAGATCAGTGTTCCCTCCACCTCGCTCCTTTCTCACCAGCTTTCTACCTGCACTGCAGCCGGGCCAAAGGGTTAGCAGACCGCCTGGATCAAAAAGGTCATATTTCAAAATGATATCTCTGTTTAGGATAAACGTTACCTGAAATCTATCCACCTGGAAACGCTGCACATTGGCGGCACCAAATGGCAGCGAGAGGCAACCGCAATTTTGACTTCAATACCCAGAAATGATGTGATCAGTAAATGTCACTCTGCAAATGTTTACCAACTCGGCTGGTCTGTGATGCTTTAGTTGTGATGCCACTTTGTGATTTAGGTAAATATATATTTTTTTTACATAAAAATCGTTCCAGGCACAGCTGTAATATTTTAGATTTAAAAAATCTGATTCCTTACTGATATTTCCCCCCAAAAATGCTTTTCATCTTCATGCCAGAAATATGTTTTTCAGGTTAGTTCGTTGTCACATATTTCAAATAGCAGATATCTTACTGGCAAACAGTTTTCTTGGTATAGAAACATTATGTCAAAGAAGATGGATTACAGTTTTTCCCTTCATGTTAGAAAAAACAACTTTTTGTCTCCACTGCAACAGAGTTCTGAGCTGGAATGAGATGGTCACCATGTTGCTCTAAGCTGTGTACTGTCTGTGTACTGTCTGTCTATGGTAAAAAATGTATGCATACATTGGAAGAAGCTTTCGACAAAAACACCTGCCGAACAACATATTTTGTTTATTACTACCTCTGCAAGATTAAGGAAAAACTACTGGCCTGATTGGCATGCAACTTCATGGAAGGGTCTAGCATGATCCAAGGAAGAACCCATTAAATTCTGGAGTGGATCCGGATCCGACTGCCGAACAAGCTGTAACAGCACCAACAAGCAATAATAGCAGATGTGACTCACGAACAAGCAATTGGTAGAAGACTGGACAAAAATTGGCCGTGACAGAGGTCTGCGCTCTCCGAGTGCCCTTCTACCATAGTTATTATGTAATGATGTTGTGCCAGTGTTAGCTATAGCATGATCGCTCTTTCACGTCCCATTCAAACAGCTCCACTGACTTGCATGGCACTATTGATTTGCATGCTCACACTCACATTATCCTGATTTACTTCCTGTACAGTACTTGTACTCGCTGTTGATTTACGCTGCGTCTGCCTGTGGCAGTCGACTTAATTATGTTATATACAGTATACTGTAGATTAGATGCAGACCCTATTGCATTTCCCTGTTGTCGGCCTAACTGCTCCGTACTGTTGGAGAGTTTTAAACTCTAACGATGCGACATATTTATGAGCTTTATTGTATGTTTCTGCAAAGTAAGTAGTAACTCCCGCCCGTCAGATAAATGTAGCGTAGGAAAAGTATAAAGTCTCACAAAATAGACATACTCAAGTAAAGTGTCGGTGTCAGTACCTCACACAGTACATGAGAAAATGCACTTATTTACTTTCCACCTCTGACACACACACTCACACACACCCACACGCACGCACGCACACACACACACACACACACACACACACACACACACACACACACACACACACACACACACACACACACACACACACACACACAGAGTGTACCTACATACAGTACAGACTGATGCCATGTTAAAGGATGTGGCAGGCAGATCACAGCTGTCAGAAACACCTAGGGGTCTAGAAGAGGAGGACAGCCTCAACCTGTCTCACCTCTCACCTTGTTGAATATCCTCCGCTATTCACCTTATGTAGCCCCGCCCACTTGAAGTGTAAACACAATAGGAAGTAACTGGCTGACCCCCGTGTTGGAACATAAGGTGAATATCCCCACGACCGCCGTGCCATCCTCGGGCCAAACACTCCTTCCTTCCCCCTGATGGGGGCTCAAGGCCCGGCAGAGCGAGGGGGGTTGGGGGTCGGGGGTTGGGGAGGTGGGAGTGGAAGTGGGTAGCGCCAATGGGGCTCCAAGCGCAGGGTTAATCCACAACCCAAACATTGTTCCGTGGTCTAATCAGGCTGGAAATGGGATGGACTGGCTGGAATGGTAACATGTAGCTCAGGGCTAACCGGCTAGGCCACTTTAGTAGCAGGAAATGTGCCTTGTTCAATCAGAGGGGCTTATCAAGGGTCCAGAGGAATGGGAGGCATAAAGAAGGGAACCGGGCGTGGGCATTCAGGCCGCTTAAGCTCTTAAAAAAACAAGCACAGAAGAAAACAGTCTGCTGTGTCTGAATGCCAGGTGTGTGTGTGTGCCTTGAATGCCAAAAAGAACACTGTCTGCTCTAACGTGTTTAGTAGCTGTAGGCTGCCGTTTGTCAGCAGAGTCTGAAACTATTATTATTATATTATTATTATTATATATTTTGGTTTCAGACATTTACAGCTTTCCAGTGTTTTTTTCTTCTTTCAGTTTTTGTTTTTCTGCTCCCCCAGGCTGTGCTTATTCACAGGCAGCTGGGTAATGTACAGTACAATAGCACTGGGCAGGTCTGAGTCTGTCACACACACACGGCTGAAGTGTGTGTGTGCGCGCTCGCTAAGCTGTTTTAGCCTCATTGAGAAATAATCACTGCCCGTTGTTAACTCAGCTGTACGCAGATTTAACATTTTTAGCATATTTGAAGGAGGGAGACCGGCAGACAGGAAACATATGGGGGTGCCATGAGAGTTAGATTTAAATTGGTTGAACAGTTGCCAGAGATATTCAATCACATTTTTCTGATCATTTAAACTCTTTGCCATGCTATCGCCTCCACTCCCATCCTCTGTCTCAGTTCATTGCTCGTCTGTCTCTCCCTCAGTGACACACCGCACAATCCATCGAATCATCCTCATCTCTGCTCTGTCCAGCTTCTCCTCATACTCCACCCTCAGGGCCCACGTCTGGCTTCTGTATCTCATCATGCAGCTTCTCACTCAGGCTGAGGACACCTCTCACTTCTGTATCTCATACAGCTTCTCACACAGGCTGAGGACACCTCTCACTTCTCTATCTCATACAGCTCCTCACACAGGCTGAGGACACCTCTCACTTCTCTATCTCATACAGCTCCTCACACAGGCTGAGGACACCTCTCACTTCTGTATCTCATACAGCTTCTCACACAGGCTGAGGACACCTCTCACTTCTGTATCTCATACAGCTCCTCACACAGGCTGAGGACACCTCTCACTTCTGTATCTCTTACAGCTTCTCACAGGCTGAGGACACCTCTCACTTCTGTATCTCATACAGCTTCTCACACAGGCTGAGGACACCTCTCACTTCTGTATCTCATACAGCTTCTCACACAGGCTGAGGACACCTCTCACTTCTGTATCTCATACAGCTTCTCACACAGGCTGAGGACACCTCTCACTTCTGTATCTCATACAGCTTCTCACACAGGCTGAGGACACCTCTCACTTCTGTATCTCATACAGCTTCTCACACAGGCTGAGGACACCTCTCACTTCTGTATCTCATACAGCTTCTCACACAGGCTGAACACACCTCTCACTTCTGTATCTCATACAGCTCCTCACACAGGCTGAGGACACCTCTCACTTCTGTATCTCATACAGCATCTCACACAGGCTGAACACACCTCTCACTTCTGTATCTCATACAGCGTCTCACACAGGCTGAGGACACCTCTCACTTCTGTATCTCATACAGGTTTCTCACACAGGCTGAGTACACCTCTCACTTCTGTATCTCTTACAGCTTCTCACACAGGCTGAGGACACCTCTCACTTCTGTATCTCTTACAGCTTCTCACACAGGCTGAGCACACCTCTCACTTCTGTATCTCTTACAGCTTTTCTCACAGGCTGAGGACACCTCTCACTTCTGTATCTCTTACAGCTTTTCACACAGGCTGAGGACACCTCTCACTTCTGTATCTCATACAGCTTCTCACACAGGCTGAGGACACCTCTCACTTCTGTATCTCTTACAGCTTTTCTCACAGGCTGAGGACACCTCTCACTTCTGTATCTCTTACAGCTTTTCACACAGGCTGAGGACACCTCTCACTTCTGTATCTCTTACAGCTTCTCACAGGCTGAGCACACCTCTCACTTCTGTATCTCTTACAGCTTTTCACACAGGCTGAGGACACCTCTCACTTCTGTATCTCTTACAGCTTTTCACACAGGCTGAGGACACCTCTCACTTCTGTATCTCATACAGCTTCTCACACAGGCTGAGGACACCTCTCACTTCTGTATCTCTTACAGCTTTTCTCACAGGCTGAGGACACCTCACTTCTGTATCTCTTACAGCTTTTCTCACAGGCTGAGGACACCTCTCACTTCTGTATCTCTTACAGCTTCTCACAGGCTGAGGACACCTCTCACTTCTGTATCTCTTACAGCTTCTCACACAGGCTGAGGACACCTCTCACTTCTGTATCTCTTACAGCTTCTCACACAGGCTGAGCACACCTCTCACTTCTGTATCTCATACAGGTTTCTCACACAGGCTGAGCACACCTCTCACTTCTGTATCTCTTACAGCTTCTCACAGGCTGAGGACACCTCTCACTTCTGTATCTCTTACAGCTTCTCACACAGGCTGAGGACACCTCTCACTTCTGTATCTCTTACAGCTTCTCACACAGGCTGAGCACACCTCTCACTTCTGTATCTCTTACAGCGTCTCACACAGGCTGAACACACCTCTCACTTCTGTATCTCTTACAGCTTCTCACAGGCTGAGGACACCTCTCACTTCTGTATCTCTTACAGCTTCTCACACAGGCTGAGGACACCTCTCACTTCTGTATCTCTTACAGCTTCTCACACAGGCTGAGGACACCTCTCACTTCTGTATCTCATACAGCTTCTCACACAGGCTGAACACACCTCTCACTTCTGTATCTCATACAGCTTCTCACACAGGCTGAACACACCTCTCACTTCTGTATCTCATACAGCTTCTCACACAGGCTGAGCACACCTCTCACTTCTGTATCTCATACAGCTTCTCACACAGGCTGAGGACACCTCTCACTTCTGTATCTCATACAGCTTTTCACACAGGCTGAGGACACCTCTCACTTCTGTATCTCTTACAGCTTCTCACAGGCTGAGCACACCTCTCACTTCTGTATCTCTTACAGCTTTTCACACAGGCTGAGGACACCTCTCACTTCTGTATCTCTTACAGCTTTTCACACAGGCTGAGGACACCTCTCACTTCTGTATCTCATACAGCTTCTCACACAGGCTGAGGACACCTCTCACTTCTGTATCTCTTACAGCTTCTCACACAGGCTGAGGACACCTCTCACTTCTGTATCTCATACAGCTTCTCACACAGGCTGAGGACACCTCTCACTTCTGTATCTCTTACAGCTTCTCACACAGGCTGAGGACACCTCTCACTTCTGTATCTCATACAGGTTTCTCACACAGGCTGAGGACACCTCTCACTTCTGTATCTCATACAGGTTTCTCACACAGGCTGAGGACACCTCTCACTTCTGTATCTCTTACAGCTTTTCTCACAGGCTGAGGACACCTCTCACTTCTGTATCTCTTACAGCTTTTCTCACAGGCTGAGGACACCTCTCACTTCTGTATCTCTTACAGCTTCTCACAGGCTGAGGACACCTCTCACTTCTGTATCTCTTACAGCTTCTCACACAGGCTGAGTACACCTCTCACTTCTGTATCTGATACAGGTTTCTCACACAGGCTGAGGACACCTCTCACTTCTGTATCTCATACAGCTTCTCACACAGGCTGAGGACACCTCTCACTTCTGTATCTCAAACAGCTTCTCACACAGGCTGAGGACACCTCTCACTTCTGTATCTCATACAGCTTCTCACACAGGCTGAGGACACCTCTCACTTCTGTATCTCAAACAGCTTCTCACACAGGCTGAGAACACCTCTCACTTCTGTATCTCATACAGCTTCTCACACAGGCTGAGAACACCTCTCACTTCTGTATCTCATACAGCTTCTCACTCAGGCTGAGTACACTTGCTCTTTCATCTTCAGCGATGGGGGCCTCGGAGGTTAAGAAAGGCACGAGTTCCCTGAACTTCTTCCATCCACTCCGCGCCATTGCCATCACCGCCAAGTCCAACCCTCCATCTGCATTCAACATGTCTCCAAGATAGCAGAAGCTATCCACCACCTCATATGTCTCCCCAGTTACTACTAGACCCTCTTTCTCTTCTGCGACTAGCTGTGGGACTTCTCTCCTACACGGCTGACACTCAAATGTCACTTGCTGCCTGCAGTCTGCCTTTTAATCCACAGCACCGCTGTTGGATCCACTTCTGACACCCCTGGTACTGAATGGAGTTGGTTTGAACTCCCTTTACTATGGGCTCAATACGCCACTGAGCTTAGCCACTGAGCGTTGTTAACAAGTACAAGTCATGCTGATTCCAGTGGTACAAACCGTGTTGAAATCTGTTTGCCCGGTTGCAGAGGTAGATGTGTTTGAACGCGTTAGCAAGTTTGGCAAGCTAATCGGCAAATCTGTGTGCGTGTCATGTTGATGATGATGTTACCACAGCTTTAGGTCACCTCACCACTCTCTCTCTCTCTCCATTCACTCGACCACCGAACCGTGCTCTCTCTCTCTCTCTCGCTCTCTCTCTGTCTCTCTCGCTCGCTTGTGGAGCCGGTTGGGGGGGTGCTTATAGGCCACGAACGGACAGACATCTCACAGACACAGACACATGTCACTGCAACACACAAGTGCATTGTGATATTTGGTCTTACGAATATAAATTTAGACAAAGCGACCTGAACTATACATCTCTAAGACTAGACTGGACAATTATGAAGTCAATAATTTGTATTTCCGTTACCTCATCATACCTAAACAAGTAGCAAACAGAATAGAAAATTTAAAAACCACTCACATTTACTCTGGTTTCTCTGTGGAACAGCCCCTTTCTAGTCTGGGAGGAGACCGGCTGTAATGACAGAGCTGAGCTGTGGTGTTTTGTGCTCGGCTGTAAAGGTTGAGACCTTTTCAGCTTGCAACCCCCCACAAACAGCCAGTATTAATGATCAGCTGCTGGTCGGTTGCATGCAGGAACATCATGAGTGGAGAAGATCATACAGTCTTCATCCAGAAAGGTGAACTTTGACACCAAATGAGTTTTCATTTCCTTTGACAGGCTATTTTACCTATTAACTTATAGGAAGATGCTTAGAGGCTGCAAATATTCAAGGAATTAAAAAAATCTATCAAAACTGTGAGAAAAGTACATTTATTTGTTTCGATTACACTACACATCATCTAGTGATCAGGGGGAATGGTGACCACCAGATCAAGAACCATAAATATAACCTACATGTACATATACAGTACACTACTGTAGAGATACTGACTATACTGTGAGAAGCCTGTTACTGTGCATATGGACTGGGCCAGAGGACGAACTGGGTCAGAGCTATTAATTGCTGCAGAGGAGTGGCACTGCTCTTCTTTGGGGGAAACTCGTGTATCAAGCATGTGTAGAGCCTCTATTCACCATATGCAGAAGAGACCATCTGGCTTGAGAGACTATCAGGAAGTGTAAATACAATCAGAAGTTCCGATTGTATTTACACTTCCTGTGACTCATAAACCTAGTCGGACTTATAATTATTATATTATAGTCTTCAATCATAATGATGTCTGGAATCTAACTTTCTCTTTTATGTCTGTTTTCTCATGGCATGTACTCAGTACTAAGTATAATATAATAATATTTGGGTTTGGCTAGCTAGAGGGCCAGCTGACCCCGCTATTGTCGGTACTAGCTTTGATATGCTTTCTACTCTCTTCTGTTTCTATTTTCTATTTATCTTAGCTTAGATCTGTCTTAGCTTAGATCGGTTTTTGATTCTCTCTTATGTTTTTTACCTATGTTCTTGTACTCTAATCATTGTTCGTCATGTGATGTGTTTTTGTCTTGGACTCCAGGAAGACTAGCTGTCGCCCAGGCGGCAGCTAATGGGGATCCTTTTTAAATCAATAAACAAATAAATAACGTGAGTCAAATTAGGTTTGACCAGGTGAGTCAGTTGAGCAGGTAATACAGCCAGCGTTTTGAACAGGAAGTCGTGATACAATGGGTCAAGTGGGCGGGGCTGCATAAGGTGAATAGTATAAAAAATCCACTCTATAAAACTGTTATGTCAACCAAAGACTCGAGTATCTACTTTACCTACTGTAAAAAGCATCGTAATGTGCTTTCATTTTGTGCAATGTTAATTTGCAAGAGTAGTATAAGTCAGTATAAGTCTTTATTTTTTATTTTTATTGCTGATCTTGGAACTCATTTTGGAACAAAACTCGATCAAGAAATGGTAGAAACGACGGAGTCAAACTTGTATGTGCTACTTGATGGCTCTCGTCCCCCTGGCCTATGACACTCGTTCCCACCTGTCCAAAATGTCAAGGTTGCCTTATAAATCCTCCCTAAAGACACTGGAGGGAAGGAAAGCAGCTTCTAGACGGAGTGGCAGACACAACTGAAGTCGGCTAACTGCAGTTTGGATGTTTTTCTTATTGGAATCATCAATTTACACGGCCGGTTTTGTGTCAAGTGAGTTCCAGGATCCCTGGGCCCTTGAAACCTGTTACAACCCAACTGCATGATTTAAAATGTACATGGTTGTCAGTGTGAATTCAAAGCATTCTTCATTCTTCATCCCTGAAAAAACCTTTTGCAGATGTTGTCAGCAATAACACACACACACACACGATACATACCACGCATTACTCTCGCCATCATTGTGCAATGTTCTCCTCCCCTGTCGTCTAGGACGTTGGTTCTCCACCTGGGAGTCTGGACCTCCCAGCGAGTAATGAGATCATTTTAGTGGGTCGTCAGACATTTTATGGGATAGGAAAATAAACACATATATATTTGTATGATACACGTTTATTATCGTGTTTGCTTTTTCAGATTTTTCCTCTTAACTTTTTTTTTTCTTGTGAAATACTGAAGCAGCCTCTTGGCCTCCTCAGATAATCAAAAGAAACTAGCTGAAAAGGGAAACTCATTCTTTGTTTGAACTGTTCACCACTCTGCATATGCAGCCTGCGAGGCAGGGAGCTTTGATTCGTTTTAAGGGGTCATGAGCCAAACAGGTTGAGGACCACTGATCTAGGGCTTCTCCAGGGATCAGCCTCTTCCTCGCTGGTGTTGGAAATCTGCCGAAACCTCCTCTCCATGAGCCCTGCACGCACCACTTGTCAAACATCTATATTTGATTGATCCTTTACTTCTTTGCTCCTTTGCCGCTCTCAAAATTGTTTGATCCCCACTTCTCCCGTTGCAAATCTTCAGACATCTATATGGAGTCATCAGATCTGTACCTGCAGAGATTCAACAGCCTTAAAAAAAACATTGTTCGTTTGCTGAGCATTATACAGTATATCTGTATTGTTCTTGTAGTGAGGAGGAGGCTGGATAGGATTTTGTCTGTAGACAAAATAGAGCTTGACACAAGACAGCCAGAAGACCGTTAAGGCATTTGAAGGTTGACCTTTTAGTTTAGTTTTGAGCTTCCTCAAAGATGAGTTCATGTAAACATTGGCATAAGGCCATTCTACAGGACTTCTCATCATTCATGTGAAAGAACAACCGCTGCAGCAGACAAACCAAGAAACCAGAAGAGGTTCAAAGGTTTCTTCTGAAACCCACTGAGGTCCCCGCTGAAAAATACAGAGGGCTTCTAGCAAATAAACACCAGACAACTGGTCTTATCAACCTAACATATAAACACCACACAACTGCTCTTATCAACCTAACATAAACACCATACAACTGGTCTTATCAACCTAACATATAAACACCACACAACTGCTCTTATCAACCTAACATAAACACCATACAACTGCTCTTATTAACCTAACAAATACCACACAACTGCTCTTATCAACCTAACAAATACCACACAACTGCTCTTATCAACCTAACAAATACCACACAACTGCTCTTATCAACCTAACATAAACACCACACAACTGCTCTTATCAACCTAACATAAACACAAGACAACTGCTCTTATCAACCTAACATAAACACAAGACAACTGCTCTTATCAACCTAACATAAACACCACACAACTGGTCTTATCAACCTAACATAAACACCACACAACTTCTCTTATCAACCTAACATAAACACAAGACAACTGCTCTTATCAACCTAACATAAACACCACACAACTTCTCTTATCAACCTAACATAAACACAAGACAACTGCTCTTATCAACCTAACATAAACACAAGACAACTGCTCTTATCAACCTAACATAAACACCACACAACTGCTCTTATCAACCTAACATATAAACACCATACAACTTCTCTTATCAACCTAACAAACACCACACAACTGGTCTTATCAACCTAACAAACACCACACAACTGCTCTTATCAACCTAACATAAACACCATACAACTGCTCTTATCAACCTAACAAACACCATACAACTGCTCTTATCAACCTAACAAACACCATACAACTGCTCTTATCAACCTAACAAACACCATACAACTGCTCTTATCAACCTAACAAACACCATACAACTGCTCTTATCAACGACCTAACATAAACACCATACAACTGCTCTTATCAACCTAACATATAAACACCATACAACTGCTCTTATCAACCTAACAAACACCATACAACTGCTCTTATCAACCTAACATAAACACCATACAACTGCTCTTATCAACCTAACAAACACCATACAACTGCTCTTATCAACCTAACATAAACACCATACAACTGTAGCCTGTACTACGAAGCTAGTTTAATGCCTTATCCGAGTAAGTTTGAGTTTAAACCTGGTTTAGCCGTACTACAAAGCAAGTTAACTTTCAATCACCATGGCAACTGACGCTGCAAAGCTAACCTGGTCGCGACCAGGTTAGCTTCAGAGGATAAGATCAAAATCCATGACAGACCCATATAATCGGCTCTCTGGAGTCACTCACCGTTCATATAAGATCGCCATATGAAAAATAGATTGCAGTCAACTGAGAATATAACAAGAAAAACATTTGTGGCTCTGTAGGCTACATAATTAAATTAAGCCTACTTACCACTTTATGTCTTAACAGCTCAACGATGCGTGGAGAAATATGATCACTATTAATCACCGCGGCGCATATCATGAATGGACCCTCAAATGGAGTGAGGGTGATATTCTCCTACATGCCAGAAAAGCCTATACATATAATATAGATATGGGATAAATATGGATAGCCCCAGCAGTTTTCTCTTTTATAGTAGGCTATTAGGCTTTATACTAGGCTATTTTATATATGAATTATTCGATCAGTGCAACCACACACATGAGTGATAGAGATCATTATTCATTGAGCATGCGTTTCTAAATCTATGGTCTAAATAGGCTTACAGATTGTGGAAATGTATAGACTGAGATTACACATTTACATGTGTTGCTGCTGCCTGTATCAATGCAGCTGTATCAATCGCTGATCAAAGTAAATCAAATGACTGATGTGAATACAAGCTGCTGCCTTAGACAGCCCTTCAGCAGACTATCCAACGCGGATTTTCATTCTGACATTAAATCGCGGATACATTAAATATCCGCTAAAACTCTGATCATGCACTGCGCTTCATTGAACGAGGAAATGGGTGTGGAAATGGGTGTGGGCGTGGATAAACTCAGCTGTTCATAATGTGATTGGCTGGCGCACCTCTTTCGCGTGGACGCGCGCCTGTGCACGAGCGAAAAACGTGCGCGTGCACAGGCAGATCCCAGGTCCACTTACCTAGTAAAAAACCAGCGTCGTAGTATCAGTTAACTAGATAGCTTTGATCCTGTTCAGTCAAACCAGATCAAAGGGACTTATCGCGGATCTGTTAAACTAGTTTCGTAGTACAGGGCTCAGCTCTTATCAACCTAACATAAACACAAGACAACTGCTCTTATTAACCTAACATAAACACCACACAACTGGTCTTATCAACCTAACATATAAACACCATATAACTGGTCTTATCAACCTAACATAAACACCATACAACTGCTCTTATCAACCTAACATAAACACCATACAACTGCTCTTATCAACCTAACAAACACCATACAACTGCTCTTATCAACCTAACATAAACACCATACAACTGCTCTTATCAACCTAACATAAACACAAGACAACTGCTCTTATTAACCTAACATAAACACCACACAACTGGTCTTATCAACCTAACATATAAACACCATATAACTGGTCTTATCAACCTAACATAAACACCATACAACTGCTCTTATCAACCTAACATATAAACACCATATAACTGGTCTTATCAACCTAACATAAACACCATATAACTGGTCTTATCAACCTAACATCAACATCATACAACTGCTCTTATCAACCTAACATATAAACACCACCCTGACCGACCAGAGGAGGCAATATTGCAGCGACCAGGACTCACACCACACCTGTGTCTCTCTAGGAACGTCTGACCAAGCCGGAAAAGTAATGAGCCAAATCCAAACTCTCCCCTAAACACCAGGGAGCAGCTCTCCAGCCAGGGCTGACACCAACGTTAGATCTTTTCCTCTCGTCTCTTTGGTTTCCTTTCCTCTCTCGTCTCCTTGGTCTCCTTTGTTGTAAACTGTATAGCATCACTGACTGGCCGGTTTGGTAAACTAGTTGATACAGTATACTGACGGCACATTGCAAGATTTCTACGTTTGCTGTCAGTTGATTTAGTGTTCTCTTTAATTACACAAGACATGTGGCATCGAGAGAACATCATAGCAAAGGGAATGCTATAGTTCTCTGACAAGGAGTAATCATCCTTATCTCTTCAAGGTTAGACAGCTGCCCCTCCTAGTATCTCATGATGGCATCTGTATGGATAAGGAACAATAGGATATTGTCTGTCTATCCATATGGTAAGCACATGAGCTTATCATGATCAATACATTGGAATAGTACGATACCCCCCCTCCACAGAGAGGTCAGAGGTCAGATACTTGCAGATACAGTATGTGGGCTTGAAACCAAGGTGTTCCTAGCCTTGCTAGTCACTACGTCACCTTGCTCTCACAGTGTTTGGCTATGCTTCATTCGGGGGGGGGGGGGGGGGAGCATTAGATGAAGTTTGATGTAGTGTCTCTCTGGTGGTGTTAATCCTCTTTCTGTTTGTCTGTGTTGTTCATCTATCTAGCCAAGCACTTGTGTCCCACGCTGAGCTATCACATACTTGGCTGCTTCCCCACTCACGCTGTCCCAGAGCATGGTGGGAAGTCAACAGCTCAACGCTACTAAATTTAATACATTTTGGCTGGAATTTTGTCTTCCCAACCAGCGACTTTGGCTGGTGACCAGACATGGTTTGGTCATCTTATCCTACAACGGTGCTATGTGTAGTTGTTTTAAACATAATTGTATCATTATCAGTTTAATTGTGATACCTTAGAGTAGGCTACGTACTGTGAGGAAATGAGTCCGTAGTTGAGATGATTTTGTACTTGCCAGCTGTATTGTTGATGCTAGTGTTTTTCAAAATGAAGACCGCATTTCAATCATTTTTTTTTTTACTATTTTCCTACTTACAATGTAGGTATTTAACAGCTGCTCTTATCCAGAGTAACTACGGTAAACTAAAATAGGTGATGACTCCTCAAGCATCAATAATACATGTAGGTTCAGCCAGATAATTGCAACAAAAAACAAAAGTGCTACTGTATAACATTAATCATGAAAAGTAAGAACATACCTCCTAACAGTAGTTATTTTAAGTTGAACGTGTAAGTGTAATAAATAATATAATAACATAACGTTTCCTGTCACAAAGAGGATGTTGATACTTGCCCCCCCTCTCCCCTCTAGTTTCACTCCACCTGTGTTAGTTTTCTTTTTGCTCTTATGAAGAGGGTAAACATGATGTTAAAATGCTACACTTTGCACCTTTACGACTCTACTTGGTTGCTTATATAGTTAATAGTGAAAGTTTTAGGTTACCTTACCAGCCACTGACCTTTGCTAGAGGGAAATATATTATCTGACAGCACCACTCATTGGCATGATGTGCTCAACTCTCCTTGAGATCCGCTGACACTGTCACACTTAAGCTTTGATTGATGCTGGAAAGGCTAGGAATGCACCTTTGTGAGGAAGGGCAATTCACAACATATCTGGATGACATGCTTGCGTCACCAGTAAATTAGCAGTAGCTTGTTTCGTATAGGGTGCACTCACTTACTGAAGGAGATACAAAAGGACAAAGGATCCAAAGAAGCGCAGTCGTGATTTGACCTTTGAACTTTTGTGCTTTTGAAGCATTGTTACAGTAATATTGATGTGTCACATGGCTCAGTCTCTTGTCTCCTGTGTGGTGTTTGATCCATTGCTCTGTTGAAGTGAGAGGCCAAAGCCGAGCCAAGTCTGGAAAACTTCTCCCACTCCGAGTTCCTCCACGTGTCTTTGGGAATTACTGTCACAGTTAGCTTAGTGGAATGTGACAGCGTGTGTGTGTGTGTGTGTGTGTGTGTGTGTGTGTGTGTGTGTGTGTGTGTGTGTGTGTGTGTGTGTGTGTGTGTGTGTGTGTGTGTGTGTGTGTGTGTGTGTGTGTGTGTGTGTGAGACCACATGCATGTTGTGCACGTAGCTTTCTAATCATGAACAGGTGATCATTTCTAGCAGAAGAAAGTCCATTGGCTGCGTCACCCGCAGACCTGTGGGGAAAAGTGATCGGTATTAAACTGAATAAAAAGTTAAATGTTACCTTGATCACTGTTACAATTGGGCTTTTATTCAAATTTTTCACCATATATGGCAGCTACATGGATTGCATTAGCAATTAGATGTCACTGCAGAGCAGACGAGGGCTAGCTAGCGCTCATGTATATTTCAAAAACTCAACGATACAGCATTAAGACAGCTTTCATCCTCAAGGCTGCCAGGCCCCATATGGTGTTTTGGCTTCGAGTGAGAGAGTCACTTTCCGATCACTGAAATAAAAACCACTTAAAAAAAATGTCCTGCCCGTAACAGCAGGGAAAGACCTTGGCTTAATTGAGTTTTAGGTAATTTCCTTCATGCAGCAGTGTTTCCTGTCAGAGAGAAACATACAGTAACTCAAAGGGGCTGTTGAGGTTTTAGTAATAATGTGTTTTGGTGAACTATATTTTATTGATCATACGGTAGCTTGGAGTTAGAACCATGGACTTGGTTAGGGTTTTGGTTTTATTTCTACTTCTATTTTTACATTTGCTTTTTATTTGATGTGCCAGAAACACGTATTGGTGGTGCTAAGTAACCACAGTAAAAGATTCAGATTAAACCGGATGGATAAATCCTGTCTTTATTTGTCACAAACACTATCGTGGCATGCACATGTACCTGCACAGCGGCACAGTACACACACACACACACACACACACACACACACACACACACACACACACACACACACACACACACACACGCTTTGGAGGCGCCGTGAAAGTTGTCCTCCGCGTTTGACCCTTCCTGGCTCGTCCTCCTCCATGGTTCAGGCCAGGAGCGGTGGGCAGCTGCAGTGAAGCGCCCGGGGACCAACTTCTTCCAACCGCCGCTGACGTCAGATGACGATCCTCTGCATGTTTTTAGTGGGGGGTTATATATGGACGAACGCCAGGGGAGCACGGGAAGAACATGCAAACCCCACATAGAAAGGGCCTTTTGATGAGATAGCCCACGTGGGCCGTAAGCACTGAAGATGTGGGGGGGGGGGGGGGGGGGGGCACACACCCTCAGCACCAACAGCGTCCCAGGTGGGAATCGAACCCAGGACCTTCTAGCTGTGAGGTGACAGTGCTACCACTGCGCCCCCATGCCAAGGGCACACAGAGAGCATAACGCTCTGCCATGCCAGTTCGTGGTGGTATTGCTTGTTTCGTGAGTCGGATCCGGATCCGCTCCAAAATGTAACGGGTTCTTCCTTGGCCCATGCTATTGCTACACCCTTCCACAAAGTTTCATGAAAATTGGGCCAATAGATTTTCCATAATTTGGCTGACAAACAAACGGCACCGAATAGATTCCTTCTTGACGGAGGTACTGTAATCAAGAGACAGTGTAACAGTGTAGCCAGTGTAGCCCTGATGGATACTAGTGCTTTATTTAATGCATTGAAACACATTCACCAGCTATACGATTTTAAGCTGTATTGTACTGACTGAGTGTGTGGCGACTTCTCATGACTGAAGCTAAAGAAAACAGCCACACATATATGGAGCTAGCCGGCAGGTGGTCTCCAGACTTGTGTACACTATCAGCAGACTGACAGACAGTCATTCACACTCGCCACATGCTCCACACAGCAGTGCGGTCCCCGGAGAGCGAGGTGTGACATGGAAAACATGGGGAAATCTCTCCCTGCAGGCTGGATCAGCTGACAGACAAGCAGTCCGCAGGGTGCTGTAGCTTTACTGTTTCCTAAGTAGCGTATGACTGACCAAGCTGTGAGGTCACTTTAATGGCTAATGTGTGTACAGTGTGTTCAGTTTGATGGTGTGTTTGTCACAGATGCATCCTAGCCTTATTCAGCACCATATTATTAGGAAATCTGGAAATGCAGGCAACATCATGGGAATATGAATAGATAATAATGGTGTGTGTTTAAAATGGGCCACACCCACAAAGTGCATAGCAGTGATCTGCCCCAGTCTATCTCTAGAATCATCACTTTCTGTGGTTACTTTTTCTGTGTTCTGATCATTTATGTGAAATAAATATTTTGTTGATACCTTTTCACAGTCAGAGAAACCACATTATCATGGCAGTTTTTTATTTTCTGATAGTCACTAACAAGCAAACCTCTGTTGAAGGCATGTCTGCCGCAGAAAAGTGTTTTGGTTTGTGTTTAAAGTTGGAGAATGTTGAGAAGGTCTGGGTGATTCTGGTTGTGGGGTTAAGATGTAGTACATGATGTCAGTTATGTAGTCAGTAGAATTGTTTAGTGGTTAGAGAAACTGTCCCGTATCCAACAACAACCACCAAAGTATCCATCACCAGCCTGTTGAAGTCTCCAGGAGCAAAAAGTCATACCGCTCCTACCTTGATTATGAGTTGTTTGTAAGCGTGTCCAATGTATATGTGCTGTCATGTACAGTAAGTTGTGTTCAGATGAAGCCGGTACGTCTTGCTGCTGAGTAGGAGCAGCTGATGAGTAATCGGCCGGGGGGTTATGTAAGGTTTCCCACGCAGATGACTCTCACAGGATCCACTGTGGGCCTGGGAACACTTGTGCTTTTTGTGTGTGTGTGTGTGTGTGTGTGTGTGTGTGTGTGTGTGTGTGTGTGTGTGTGTGTGTGTGTGTGTGTGTGTGTGTGTGTGTGTGTGTGTGTGCACACACACACACACACGTGCGTGCGTGCGTGCGTGCGTGCGTGTGTGTACAGTAGGTGAAGATTTCCACACAGAAAAGGATGAAAAGAAGTTGTGCTGAGTCCTGGGTTTCACTCCAGTCCTCACACTGTGAATTGTGGTATAGACTGTGTCTTGTAGGCTACTGTATTATCATCTGTGATGTATATTATAAACCAGTGTAGTGTAAACTCTGACAACGGTTTCTGTCATACAAACAAATGGGTAGTGTGTACACTTGAATGTTGTCATCGTAAACACCTAAATGGTACCACAGACTTCTGTATACAGTATCTGCATTACAGCACTTTTCCCCTCCTCTGGAACAGCAACCTTATTGTTATTTATGCCTCCCTCTCCTTTTTATTGTGCTGTCCATGACTACAAATCCCCATAATCCATTGCTGTTGCGTACAGCGTGTGGTTGGCACATGTGAATAGTAAACATGTGGTAATGTACACTTATTGAAGTTCTTGTGAAGAAGCTATCCCACACATTCTTCTTCTTTTCATTTTGTTTTGAGGTTGGAAAATCATGCGATATAGTTTTGGAAAATCTTTTCGAATTGCCGTTGTATCCTCTTTTTTTCTGGAAGAGCTCGTCGTTCTTGTAACTTCGGGGTGGTCTTCAAAGATGGGAGCCATTACAAGTCCATTTTACTCTATGAAACATAGTCATCTCTCATAACAGATTGAGCCTAAATAGCCCGCTGTCATCAAACCGGTCTGAAAACCTTCCCTCCAGTTCAGAAGCTGAGGTTCGGCGCAGGGATTGGACCGATGCGGTCCAGTGCTGATTCCACTGTGTAATACAACTAAGGCAATTATGCGCCATTAACTGTCATTACCTGCGATGATCCCTGTTTCATAATAGTCTTTTGTTCATTGTCTCTGCCCTCGGCAGTGCCTGTTCTGTGGTTCCAGTTCATTGTCTCTGCCCTGGCCAGTGCCTGTTCTGTGGTTCCAGTTCATTGTCTCTGCCCTGGCCAGTGCTGTTCTGTGGTTCCAGTTCATTGTCTCTGCCCTGGCCAGTGCCTGTTCTGTGGTTCCAGTTCATTGTCTCTGGCCTGGCCAGTGCCTGTTCTGTGGTTCCAGTTCATTGTCTCTGCCCTGGCCAGTGCCTGTTCTGTGGTTCCAGTTCATTGTCTCTGCCCTCGGCAGTGCCTGTTCTGTGGTTCCAGTTCATTGTCTCTGGCCTGGCCAGTGCCTGTTCTGTGGTTCCAGTTCATTGTCTCTGCCCTGGCCAGTGCCTGTTCTGTGGTTCCAGTTCATTGTCTCTGCCCTCGGCAGTGCCTGTGCTGTGGTTCCAGTTCATTGTCTCTGCCCTCGGCAGTGCCTGTTCTGTGGTTCCAGTTCATTGTCTCTACCCTGGCCAGTGCCTGTGCTGTGGTTCCAGTTCATTGTCTCTGCCCTCGGCAGTGCCTGTTCTGTGGTTCCAGTTAATTGTCTCTGGCCTGGCTTGTGCCTGTGCTGTGGTTCCAGTTCATTGTCTCTGGCCTGGCCAGTGCCTGTGCTGTGGTTCCAGTTCATTGTCTCTGGCCTGGCCAGTGCCTGTGCTGTGGTTCCAGTTCATTGTCTCTGGCCTCGGCAGTGCCTGTGCTGTGGTTCCAGTTCATTGTCTCTGCCCTGGCCAGTGCCTGTTCTGTGGTTCCAGTTCATTGTCTCTGCCCTGGCCAGTGCCTGTTCTGTGGTTCCAGTTCATTGTCTCTGCCCTGGCCAGTGCCTGTTCTGTGGTTCCAGTTCATTGTCTCTGGCCTGGCCAGTGCCTGTTCTGTGGTTCCAGTTCATTGTGTCTGGCCTGGCCAGTGCCTGTTCTGTGGTTCCAGTTCATTGTCTCTGGCCTGGCCAGTGCCTGTTCTGTGGTTCCAGTTCATTGTCTCTGGCCTGGCCAGTGCCTGTTCTGTGGTTCCAGTTCATTGTATCTGCCCTGGCCAGTGCCTGTTCTGTGGTTCCAGTTCATTGTCTCTGCCCTGGCCAGTGCCTGTGCTGTGGTTCCAGTTCAGTTCCATTGATGTAAAACCTCTGCTGCTTCCTCCCAGCACTTTTTCTCAACTCCCGTCAGAAAGTCAAACTGGGCTGTTTGCAGTCGGCCTCCTGCAAGCACACGCTGACATCAGATGACTGTGTTGAGTGTGTGCTGTGTGGGTAAGTGCATGTGTGTCGTGTGTGACACAGTTGGGGAGTCCATGCATCAGTCTGTGTGTCAGTGAATAAAATATTATCTTAATAAATAATCACAGTTCACTTTTTAGCATTTGGCACTACTAGTCTGCACGGGCGTGTTTGTTTGATCGTCTCTCTGGCTCTTCGTACAGTAAATGCTCACCAGCAGATCCAGTGAGGTCTGTTTGACCTCTGTGTGCTGATTGGTTGGATCTGCAACGGATTGGGGCGATTTAGCGTTGATCTGCCGTGCAGACTTCAGAACCAGGATCCAATCTGAGCCCAAATCTGATACAGCCTCTGCCAAGTCGGTGAAGCCCTGTGATGCATACTAAAATGGGAGGGAGGGGGGGGGGGGATACAAGCTATTCTGTTTTCCAGGCTCACATTGGCCCCAGATGCCATGAGAGACTTAACCACAGGGTGTTGCATCTCACTGTACTTAGACTGTCTTTTATATTGTATTGTCTTGTAGCCCATTTCCCCATAATATTTTTGTGATTGCCCCCCCCCCCCTCCATAAGGTAGTCAGTGGGTCAGGGTGTTGGGCGGACAGTGGGTCATACTGTTGGGGGTCAGGGTGTTGGGTGGACAGTGGGTCAGGGTGTTGGGGGTCAGGGTGTTGGGTGGACTTGAGAGAGACTACAATATAACAAATTGAATATCTTTCAGCTCCCATTTTCCAATTTTTCCCAATTTTGTTTTATGAGCTCATAAAACTAAATCAACCCTAACCCTAACCTCGAGTTAACGAAGCAATATTGTGCTTTAAACTGAAAAATTAGACCACCAACATTGAGATGGAATTGTGGGAAAATTGAAAAAAAAAATATAATAATCTGGTTTTCTGGCTTTCAAAACTTACTTCCCGGCCTGGGAAGACTGTCTGTTACATGATAAGTTACCTCTTCACTAGATGTTTCTGATGCTAGCTCCAATATAGCTTACTGATTGATTGACGGCGAGAAAAGTACATTGGGCTAGTGCTAAAAAGAGAAAGTAGGCCAGAATCCTCCAGCCACCAATAAAACAGCCTCCCAGATGTCTGTGGGACGGGGCAGGGGGTAAGTCAGTCTGCAGTAGCTTTGTCACCTTGCTTCAAGTTTCATCAGCGTACAGAACGCACAGTGGCTCAGTGGTTAGCCCTGTTGCCTCATAGCAAGACGTTTCCCGGTGCGAACCCCGGTCCGTCCCCCGGTCCGTCCCAGGTTCTTTCTGTGTGGAGTTTGCATGTCCTCCCCGTGTTCATGTGGATTTCCTCCGGGTGCTCCGGTTTCCTCCCACCATCAAAGACATGTATGTTAGGGGTAATACTCCTGTCTCCCTGGCGAAGGCACTGGCAAAATAACTGGAGTTGGTCTGCACTGGGGGCTGCCCACTGCTCTTAGTACTAGGAAGGTTCCTAGTCGATGATGAATTTCGCCTGTGAGGAGCCTGTGGTGGTGGCAGCTTCATGTGAGGACCTTGTGGTGGTGGCGGCAGCTTCGTGTGAGCACCCTGTGGTGCTGGTGGAAACTTTGTGTGAGCACCCTGTGGTGGTGGCGGCAGCTTCGTGTGAGCACCCTGTGGTGCTGGTGCAGCTTCGTGTGAGCACCCTGTGGTGGTGGTGGTGGCAGCTTCGTATGAGCACACTGTGGTGCTGGTGGAAACTTTGTGTGAGCACGCTGTGGTGGTGGCGGCAGCTTCGTGTGAGCACCCTGTGGTGCTGGTGCAGCTTCATGTGAGCACCCTGTGGTGGTGGTGGTGGCAGCTTCATGTGAGCACCCTGTGGTGGTGCTGGTGGAAGCTTTGTGTGAGCACCTTGTGGTGGTGCTGGTGGCAGCTTCATGTGAGCACCTTGTGGTGGTGGTGGCAGCTTCGTGTGAGCACCTTGTGGTGGTGGTGGCAGCTTCGTGTGAGCACCTTGTGGTGCTGGTGGCAGCTTCATGTGAGGACCTTGTGGTGGTGGTGGCAGCTTCGTGTGAGCACCTTGTGGTGGTGGTGGCAGCTTTGTGTGAGCACCTTGTGGTGCTGGTGGCAGCTTCATGTGAGGACCTTGTGGTGCTGGTGGCAGCTTTGTGTGAGCACCTTGTGGTGCTGGTGGCAGCTTCATGTGAGGACCTTGTGGTGGTGGTGGCAGCTTCATGTGAGGACCTTGTGGGGGTGGTGGCAGCTTCATGTGAGGACCTTGTGGTGCTGGTGGCAGCTTCGTGTGAGGACCTTGTGGTGCTGGTGGCAGCTTCATGTGAGGACCTTGTGGTGGTGGTGGCAGCTTCGTGTGAGGACCTTGTGGTGCTGGTGGCAGCTTCATGTGAGGACCTTGTGGTGCTGGTGGCAGCTTCATGTGAGCACCCTGTGGTGCTGGTGGCAGCTTCATGTGAGGACCTTGTGGTGCTGGTGGCAGCTTCATGTGAGGACCTTGTGGTGCTGGTGGCAGCTTCATGTGAGGACCTTGTGGTGGTGGTGGCAGCTTCATGTGAGGACCTTGTGGTGCTGGTGGCAGCTTCATGTGAGGACCTTGTGGTGCTGGTGGCAGCTTCATGTGAGCACCCTGTGGTGCTGGTGGCAGCTTCATGTGAGGACCTTGTGGTGCTGGTGGCAGCTTCATGTGAGGACCTTGTGGGGGTGGTGGCAGCTTCGTGTGAGGACCTTGTGGTGCTGGTGGCAGCTTCATGTGAGGACCTTGTGGTGGTGGTGGCAGCTTGTGAAAAGGTCTGGATGATTGATCTCCAGGCAGACACCACTCCTGACCTTTGGATGAACTTGTTGAAGCTCCGTGGGTTGAGGGACCCCCAGCAAGAGGCCCCTCATATGTAGAGTCACATGTTACCAATTCACTATACCGATGTTTTGTCTTTGGACATTTTTTTTCTTTTTATCAGATCCTTGTATTCCTCGTAAAGCCAGAGGCAAGATTTGTATCGTCTTCATGATGATACAGTAAAAAGCTTGGCAGTCGGGTCGTTGTTTCTGTGCCTGAGCGATGTGTTTTGCCTGGTCAGAAAACAGTTGATTTAGGCTCTGCAATATTGAACAAATTGACTTGTTTGATCTCTTGATCTCTTTCTTGAAGATGTCACAAGGCTACGCTAAACTTGGGAATAGGCAGTATTGTCGATCCCCATGCTTCCTGCAAATAACTCTGCTCAAGACATAATGTTTGTATTGTGTAATGCCAAGTTGTGCATAAAATACGACCTCACATGCTACACGCTATTGTTTACTGTTGACTAAATCAGAACCAGCAACAAATACAGATTAAGACCTCTTGCCAAGATGAATTAGCTAGATTATTGGCCGGCGGCCAGCGGGCATGTACAGTATACGCACGTGTTGCCGAACTCGGATGCGTAGTAGTGTTGCATTCTGTCTGGATTATGCAACGCACGTATACCATTTTGACTACAAAGCAGGCGTGCGGGGCGGGGCGGGCACGCAGCACACGTCTCTGTTTATGTTCCCGCAGCCTTGAGCTAACAGCTGTCACCTCTTTAACAGGCCCGTCACACCTTGCCTCAGGGCCTCGCAGCAACTAGTGTTTTACTTCCACGAGTCACGGAAACCTGCCTGCCTCCAAACCTTGAATTACCGGTCGTTAATTTGGGACAGGTAGCCATCCAAGTCAAGGCCCCAGAGATTACTGCAGCGATGCAATAGATCTATTTTCATTGGAGAGCCGGCAGTTCAGACAGGGAGAGGAGACAACACTGTTACACGCTCATGGACTTGTGCCATATTGAGGATCCCTGTATCAAAGAAAGCTCTTGGTTTGGCCCTTAAGGTAACTGGATGTGCAGATAAAAGATTGTTCAGCTGTGTCTTGTTCAAACTCTTTATTTGTCTTGGCGTTATTGCTTCAGTGGATTGTCTTTGAGTTGTGGTCAGTGGCCAGACATGATTTCAGTTTGGGGGGGGGGGAGCTATTCTCATCGAATTGATGTTTTGTTTGTCTCTGAATAATACATCAATGCGACGTCTCCTGAGAGTTTGAAAGCCAGAACATAATCTTATAAATTCATCAAAGTCAAAAGCGGAGTCACACACTATTGCTGCCTCATGGGGGGAAAAAGGATTTGGCAAAAGCGAAGTTGGCTCCTGCTGCTTATTCAAAGTTCATTCATGCTTTTCTAAACCAACGGAGACTTCCTTTCTTCGTGGGTCACAAAGTGTTAGAGATGACCGTTTGGGATATGAATCCATGAGAATGAGTTATGTCTGGACATGAAGGGGGTCCGCGGGGGAAGGAAGTGCATGGAAAACATGCCAACGAGCATCGTTTGATTGTTTGTGAGACAATGCGGGCGACATTCCACTGAAAACAACAAAGGAGACACATTCCTCTGTCTAATTGAGTCCCCTGGTGTGACCCTGCTGTGGCTTCACATCCAGACATTTCTAGCATCTGTACAGCACATTTTTTCCATTGAGGTGTTTCTGTATTATTTGACTGATATATGGGACATTGGCACATTTCATACATAGTTGTTTTGTATTCTTACTAGCAGTGGCATTGTTGATGATACGTAGATTGTTTTTGTTCTATCATTACTTTGTGTGCCTGGTGTCGTTGGCTCGCATTGGGTCGTCTCGTCACTCTTTTCACGACTTTACGACAGCCTTGACCGTAAGCTCGCTCTAACCCTAACCTCATTGACCCCATGCCTAAACCCATCCACCTCCTCCGAGCTGAAATAGCATGTTTTTAGTGAGTCCCATCACGATCTTTGCTTTCCAGATCAGAAAATGGTCATTCTCAGTCCGGGTTGTCTTCTGTGGTTAGTTTATTACGCCCTTCACTAGATCAACCGATGAGGTTTCTGAGTTAATGTTTCTTTTCAAGTATGGCTCCCATTACAACACATTTAGACCCAGGTCAATTAAATTCAGATGGGATTATTCTGCTGTACAACGCCCCTCTGAGATGCAATAAACAAGCCCTCCCTTTGCACATTAGAGAAATGAGCGAAGTCACTTTTTATAGCTTTTGTTAGCGATGGCTTCCTGCTGCAACTCTGAGGAGCTTTATTATTACTCAGGAGGAGACCACAAGCCCCAACGCCTCAGCAGCCAATCAGCAAGCCTCATGAAGATGAGCTAATGTTGGCTGTGTTGGGCTGAGGGACCAGGGCCAATTCTGCCAACTTCACCCTTCAAAGTGTTATGTCACTTCTTCTACACATCTGTGTGTCTCGTTTGGGACAACAACACATATTTGTGTTACTTTTCAAACACAACATCCGTTAGTAGGAACCTCTATTGACTGTACTGTTGGTTCCCTCTGGCCAAACGGGAGTTTCATGTGCTCTTCACCTCTGGACGACTCTTATGGGAGCAACAGATGTGCCTGAATTAAAGTCCTCAGCAGCTCTGCAGCTGCTGGATAATGAGAAAAACCAACCGCTACCATTTTCAACGGTCCACACTTTGACACGGCCAGCGGAGAAACGCGTAATTTATGTCGATGGGAATAAACCCCAAAGGATAGTATATTAATGTACCCAATGCATAATATTTAATACATACATTCACAGCCATCGTCTCTTGTGAAATACCGGTAATGGCATTTTCCAATAATTAATAAAGTAAAATAGCCCGCAAAGGGGAAATAAAAGTAATCATTTGCTGTTTTTAGTTCACTATTCTGTGTGTTAACGCCTCTAACAGGTGGTCAAAGATTGGCAAGAGTTTGCTTTTGGGGGTTATGAGAATATTGAGAACCATAGGCTTAATGTATAATACTTAGATGTATGGGTATAGGCCTTATATGAGTGTGTATGAAGAAGTACTGCTATATTCTAGGAAAGGGCATTGATTGGGCTATTTTGGATACAGTATGTGGGAACCTACCGCCCATAGTAAAATAATTTTTTAGAAACTTAATTTTCTTCTACATATTATTTTCCACACAAAGTTGCAGTTTTTCTTGATGAAATACACTTTGTGAGTGACTATGTTTGTGTCCCTCGACCGCTGTATTCTGCACTATATTTGTGGTAAAAATAACCTCCTCACACTGTAGACTCACCCCAGTTCAGGTGGTGCAGCAGCTCTGTAATCTGTTGATGCCCTTTTGTCTGAAGAGGTTGTTGGCTGCATACTGTCTGTCCAAGTGCCCTTGAGCAAGACACCAACCTGATGGTAAGGCATTCTAGATAACAGTGCCCACTATTTGCCAAAAATGTCAGAGGTTATCTAATTTGAGTGAAGCAACAAACAGCGCAGCAGGCACACAGTACTCATCATTCAGCTGACACATTTATTGAGAATCAAGGTCAGCCATTCAGCGGCACAAGTGTGGATATAAAAGTATCTAGGCCGCTGAAGCTTTCCTGAGACAAGACTATGAAATGTTCTTCTGTAACGCGCAAGACTGGGGAATATTCTTCACTAATGTTCAAGACATGCAGTGAAGTTAAAGACCACAATTCTTTTTTTTTGTAGTGCAAGACCTGGGGATGTCATTCACAAATGTATTTAAATGTGGGAATCCCTATCAGTAATGTATTACTACTGTAGTCTAGTCAAAAATGACTTTAGACCGTATAATAAATATATATAATAAATATGGACGTAGCCACCGTGATGTCATACATTGGTTTTTCGACTCCTGTTTTGAAGCCTCGAGGTTGGCATTTTCACCGTTGCCATCTTGGTTATTTGGAGACAGAAGTGATGTCAATTTGAACGGGAAGAGCCACAGTGTGTCCTGCTATTGGTCCATGATCTGCGAGCGCGATCACCAGACAGGCGACCTGTCAATCACACCCCAAGTCTGCTTTAAGTAATGAACATCATGCTGTATTGAAGAAGACTTGAAACTAGCGTGTGAGACCATCAACTCATACTGAGGCGATAAATTAAGTGAGAAGTAGGGTCATTTTCCCATTGACTTCCATACAATCTAACTTCTTTTTGCAGCCAGTGGAGTCGTCGGCCCCTGCAGGCCATTAGAAAGAATGCAGGTTTAAGTTACTTTGGCATTGGCTTCGCTTTTAGCGAACGGAGCTACCCCCTTGAACTCAAACCAATACAATTATTTATTTTCCTCCCGAGTAGCTCTAGTGTACATCTGAGAAATATTTGTATTACTCAAACTCCAAACAGCTACACAAACGGTAGTTGGGTTGTTGCTGGTTGTGTGGACCAAATGTTTTTGTTGTCAGACGGACCGCAGGGCCTCACACTCAGCAGAATGTCGTCTCTCATCACTTTTGTGCTGTCAACACCCGGCACACAATGGCCAGTTCACAAGCGCTGCCTGCCGCAGTAGTGAATAGCTGTAGTGAATGGCCAAATATTAGCATATGGGCCAAATCTGTGCCACGCTCTGTCTCTGTGCGTCTGTCGCTCTCTCTCTCTCTCTCTGTCTGTCTGTGTCTCTCTCTCTAACTCCCCAGCAGCAGCAAACATGAGGCTTACCGTCGGCCTACTCGCTGACATACAGCAGTCCATTTCTTTTGTAAGAGGTCCAGGTTCCCCCGACGAGCCAAGAAGCTGACACAAACACACAGCCGGGCCAGACGCTCTACATCCCCATACATCCCTCCCCCCTCGTGCAGCTGTACAAATAAATGTAACAGAATCAGTCGGGAAATTTAATCTTGTAATTGTTTTGGCTTCCAAACTATAGCCGAAGGGGTCCGCTTTTCAAACGGCCAAATGTCTGTCGGAGTTTGCGAAAATGAATGGCCTTTAAAATGGGCTCGGTTCTGAAAGATTTGCAACAGAGGTGGTTTTTGAGTGGAAAGGTGTTATTTCACAGGTGATGACGATGAAGCAGGGATAAGTGTGTGTGCGTGCGTGTGTGTGTGTGTGTGTGTGTGTGTGTGTGTGTGTGTGTGTGTGTGTACACATTTGAGTTCAACCTTAATTGTACGATGGCTCTTCTAGTGGCTTTATGATACGTTCCCCTGTCTTACATAAATAAAGGTTAAAAGGTCAAAAGTCTTCCGATGCCAGGAGCTGACAGTTCCTTCTAGAGGTGGGGACTCAGACTCGAGTCACAGTTATAATTGCCCTGAGACTTGATGCATGAAGAGCAAACTTGAGGCTTGACTTTGGTTCCGGTGACTTTGGATTTGACTTTGACTTGTACTTTGATATCTTAAAAAGGTTTCTAAAGTCTTGAAATCAGATCTTGTGTTTGTGTAAATGACTTGTAGTGGTGAAGTGTAGTGATGAGATTTCCACCAGATGAATGGTTAAAATTTTGTTTTCCGGGTTTGAATAGAAGGCTTGAATTTATTGAAACTGATTATATAAATCAAACTCATGAATGATGCTCGCATCAAATTTGTATCATATAAAAAAAAACATTGTTTTGAAAAGTCCTAGATTTTTTATTATTTTTATCCACACAACACAACATTGATTAGATATTAAATGGATACTTGATCTTAATTTGTTCTGACTTAACTTGCTGTCCTACATTTAGACTTACATGTATGCCTTGACATTAATGACATGGATTTGACTTGGTGATCTACATTTAGACTTGGGACGTGGGACCTCTGCGTCCTTCAGATAGATTACGACAACTTGAATTGAATGAACTTTTTGTTTATACTGTACTGCACTGTACTTTATCCTGAACCTTAGAAACGTTTGAAGTTGTCTTAGCATTCCGCGCTCATTAAAGCATCACGTCTTGAGAGGGAAATCTTATTTCCTGTGTGATGCAATGTTTGTTCAGGAACCTGCGCACACACGCCTCATGATCTGCTCATGCAAAATACATGCAAACTCACTCGCCTGGCCTCCTCAAAGAGACTGAGCAGCTACTAGCCGCTAAATCTCCTGTCACAACATATTAGCCCGCCTGAGCCATTTGCCAGGGCTGACGGCGGCTTACGTCAAGCCTGTTAGCGTTTAGCGCTGCCAACCAGAGGGGGGACCTGATATACGACCGGCAGCTCTTTGTGCACCTCGCCATGCCATTCCCTGGATCTACTGAGAAGGAAAGACGTCAAAGCAGAGTGGAAAAAAGGTCAACGTGCTTGTTGTTTCTTGTTGTCAAAGTGGATTTTGTGCGTCTAGACTTTAGATTCATAGTTTGACAACATGGTCATTTGATGACCTCTCCATTCATGATCTTACCAAGGATGTTAACACATTGACCGTGTTTGTGTCTTCCATGCAATGCTTCTGTTTTCTAATTTTGATTTCTGCATTTAATTGTTCTCAGTGCTTTGATCCTGAGGAAATTGAGTCATAATAAAATTCCTCATTATTATTCAATCAAGCCTGAATGGCAAGAGATGAAAAGTGAAGTTGTGCAGCCCGTGATGACTGATTATGTCTGAATTCCATGCCTACTAGCTTGAATATTCCTCTTATTCGACGCTGTGTACTTCTCTGTGCTGGCATTGTCAACTGCATTTCCCTCAGGACAATAAAGGGGATTGTATCTTGTGTATCTTATATCTTCTAACGGCACCAACGTCCCTTTCTTCTCCTTCCATCTGCAGGCGGTGACGGGGAGATGCTTCGGTGACAAGGATTTCAGAGGAGGTTTGGAGAACGGGATACTGCTATGCGAGTAAGTTCTGACCACATGACTGAATGGCTTCAGTGTTCACAGACTGTCCACAGACTGTTTATATCGTTATCGGTCGACTCTTCAGCTCTCAAAGGGCTTTACATACCATCATATAAATACAATAGAGAATGGAAAACACTACTGTAGTACATTCAATCAGGTGTGTCTAAACTTTTGACTGGTACATCGTTTACTACATCAAATATAAACTACATCACATACTACAATACATACTATACTAGATCATTTAAATCAGGGGTTCTCAACCTTTTGTAACTTAAGGCCCACTTCTGATTGGGTTGAAATTATGCATTTTAATTGGAAGTTTTTGTTCTATATATAATTATTGAGCAAATTTAGATATAAAAATAAAGAATAACTTAGCTGTAATCACACTTTTTTCTTTCATTTTTATTAATATATTTGGCAATACCACTGCCTCCGTGGCTCACTACACGGTGCTCTGAGGCCCACCAGTGGGCCACGGCCCAGTGGTTGAGAATAGCTGATATAAATCATATACCACACTACTACACGCAAGTACGCTCATGCCTGACTCTTACATGTATTCTTTTAAATGCTATCCAAAGGAGTTGATTCATCAAACAATTTATTGCTTGATGAGAGATTATGAAATAGAAGAAAGACGCCATCATTTTAGCTATGGGTGATTCTTGAAACTGGAATTTCCCCTTGTGGGCCAATAAAGATCTGAACTGAACTGAACTGAACTAGGTGATGCTCTTCTCCACAATTACTTCAAATGAGTGCAACAGTAAACTCTTATTCCTAAATCACCAGCAACCCACAATAAGTGGTGCAAAGGTCAGAGAGATTGTTTCCTGAAAGCAGGTTTAACAAAATACCATGATCTTAGAATGATTATGTTTGATTGAGAAGTGCAGAAAAATGGCTGGCAGTGAGACAGGTTCTCCTAGCAGGATGGCCACTGGGTGGTGGTGACAGGAGCATGATGTGTGACAGTGTGTCCTGTTTAGGGACACACTGTCCTGTAACCTAAAGATCACAGGTTTGATATCCACAACAGCTAATGAACACCAAACTGTTGCTCTCTCTATCTCTCTGTCTCTCTCTCTCTCTCTCTCTCTCTCTCTCTCTGTCTCTCTCTCTCTCTCTCTCTCTCTCTCTCTCTCTCTCTCTCTCTCTCTCTCTCTCTCTCCCAGACATTGTCACAGGCATGGTTAGTTTTCACCCTGGAAACCCTAGAGATGTGTGCAGTACATATCATTCACATGAAATAATACTGTTGTTTTTTTCCCCCACCCACATCTCTTGGAAATGTACTGTATCCTCCTGGTTAGCCTTTATACCTCATGGTTCAACAATAAGTTTTGCCCGATTGCCCGGGGCAAGTAAAACGCCACGTCGGGCTAGTAAATTTAGCAACTCACCTAAGAAAATAAATAAATGGGGGGAAGTCAATCATTTGTTTTAGATCATCATCATATCATAAATTATGTTGTCGCTCTCTGTTACACAGCATAGCCCCCTCCCATTGCACGCATGGGAGAATAATGGCACCTGCCGTTTTGAGTCGGCTAGTAGTATGATGCGTGACTGTCAGACTTGTCACTCGCCAGAGTGACAATTATAGACCAAATGTATGAGCTGAAGCACAAGCCAACAGTTCAATTACCCTGCAAACAGGAGTTTAGTTGGGTGGCGTTAGAGGATGTGGGGGGAAACTCCAACTATGCATTGTGCAGTTTCATACCATTAGTATGTAGACGTCTCATACCATTTTACCATACCATACACAAGAATGTTTGTTGCTTTGCACGACACTGTGTCTTGCTCTTTTTATGAAGATTAAACATGACAATTAACTTTATTCTTTTTTTGTTTGTTATTTGATACCCATTGATATATAAAACAATTTGTGTATGGGCAAGTAAACATTTACTTAGGGCAAGTCAATTTCTGACCCACTTGCCTTTCCGGCAAGTGTTATGAAACAGCTATTGGCAATGCACCTTGCATTTCTGGGCAAGTCCGGGCAGATGATGATGATGATGATGATGATGATGATGATGATGATGATGATGATGATGATGATGATGATGATGATGAAGAAGAAGAAGAAGAAGAAGAAGAAGAAGAAGTTCATGATTGCATTTAGCTGATACTCTTGACTTGCATTTAGCTGATACTCTTGACTTGCATTTAGCTGATACTCTTGACTTGCATTTAGCTGATACTCTTGACTTGCATTTAGCTGATACTCTTGACTTGCATTTAGCTGATACTCTTGACTTGCAGTGAGGAGGGAGGGAGGTAGAGATGGTTCAGTGTCGTGCTGAAGGCCTCTTAAATAGGATACATTGAGATTGAGTTAAGTAGGTTAGCAGGTTGCACGGATCAAACCTGCGATGCTTGGGACGGGCCAACCACTAGGCCACCCTGCTACCATCTAATCATCAAAGTTGTATCCGTTTCTCCTAAAGAAACAAACACAAGTTTAGTCCAAGAATGCACTAAAAGGCTATTGAAGCATCAGAGGAGGAACAGATTGGACTTCCCGTGCGAGGCTTGTTTTGAAGCTCGCTAATTCCACAGGGAAAACACTACAGCTTCTTCCTGATGTGCCAGGCTGTCAGGAAAGTTGTGTGTGTGTGTGTGTGTGTGTGTGTGTGTGTGTGTGTGTGTGTGTGTGTGTGTGTGTGTGTGTGTGTGTGTGTGTGTGTGCGTGCGTGTGCGTGCGCGTGTGCGCGTGTGTGTGTGCGTGCATGTGTGTGTGCATATACATGAGCTGATGTATTTATTTGCTGTCATGTTCTGTGTGTGTTTGTGTTTATCTGTGTGTGTTTTAGGATGCAGGAAGACACTCTCTTTAGTAGACATTTACTTCCTCAGAGTTGGCTGTATTTACTTGATCTGTGTCAGCCTTTTAAGGAAGAATCCACACAAAACACTTTACTTCACTGTTATGAAACAGCTATTTGGCAAATGCACCTTGCATTTCTATGCCTTTTTTGCCGTAGCCAACAGTTGGCTATTTTTTTTTTCAGTTTCCCCTACATAACTGCCCAAACGATGTGGTGTCACATCAACATATTTCGTGCACACCTAATAATGGACCTAAAACATCAGCAGTAAACATCAGGTTTTGGTGTCAGACGATCAAACTCAAAGAACACGGGCTTCTTTCAGTCGGCTCACAATTTTACACCAACATTCATAGCCAGTTTCTCCACTGAGAGTAGCCTAAAAAGACCCGAATGCAATGCAGTCAAAGCATGCATCTTTGCGTGCCTATCATTACTAAGGTGGGAAATATAACACCCTCTTAAACAACTTTTTAGTAATTTGATAAACCGGACACAACGTACCACGATATTGTTCTCTTTCCACTCACTTTTTTTTGTACACTTCTACGCTAGAACTTACTGTGCTATCGCTATCGCTATCGCCTTTCAACTAGCGCCCGCCCCGCTTCCCGCCCGCCTCCTCCCCCGCCTCAACACTTCATCACAACATAACTGGTGGAATGCATTGAGCATCGCAGACGGCTGCTGTTTAACAGTGTAAGAGTATCCGGGGGTGGACTTTTCCTTTTACAGGGCGGAATCATTACCGTGCTTCCTCTGATGAAAACACACACAAAAGATGAAACAGGAGACTGAGAGGGAGCGGGGGAGAGAGAGAGAGAGAGAGGGAGAGGAAGGGAGGGAGGGAATGGGAGAGAGAGAGAGGGAGAGAGAGGGGGTAGGGGGGAGTCTGTCAGAAACTGTGGCTTACCAGGGGGGGGTACGGTGGTGCAGTGATAAGCGCCATCGTCTCACAGCTCGAAGGTCCTGGGTTCGATTCCCACCTGGGACGCTGTGAACGCTGAAGGAATGCGTGCCCGTCCGCATGTCCTCGAGTGCCCACCGCCCGGGTGGGGTCGTCAAAAGGGCCTTTCTGTGTGGAGTTTGCATGTTCTCCCCGTGCCTCCCGGGGGTTTCCTTCATATAGGAACCCCCTTCACCAAAACATGCAATATCCTGGTTGCTAATGTGGTTCCTCCTCTGGTCGTTAAGGGCGCCTGTTCGGAGGGAGGGGAACTGGTTGGAATAGCGTGAACCTCCCACGTGCTATGTCCTACCGGTGAAGCTTCCCCTGTCAGGTGAAAAGAAGCAGCTAAATAAACAGGATAAATAAATTAAATTAGCACTAAAGGGGATAAAAATGGGATAAAAAATCAGGGGGGGGGGGGGGGGGGAAGAAACTGTGGCTTACCCCAGGAAAAGTGGTTCAAGGCTGCAGGTGTATGTTGTAACTTCCTAAGGTCTTTGTGTGTGTGTGTGTGTGTGTGTGTGTGTGTGTGTGTGTGTGTGTGTGTGTGTGTGTTTGTTTGCTGCTGTGTGCGCGCGCGCGCGTGCATGTTAGGGCCGCATGATATGCCAAACAAATCATATTGTGATTGTACTGACAGATATTGCAATTGCGATATGCGATACGATTTTAGTGGGAATGGCAATTTTTCTATTTCTTTTGTGTGATCTGATGTGATTTTTACTGGTGTCTGTACCAAACAAGCACGTTCCCTCACGTCTGGAGAATATGATTTGTAGGCCGGGACATCTGTAGCACCACAATGCTTAATTTAATGTTCTGTTGTGACACATTTGACCTTGATCAAATAATTGTAGGCTCCTGCGATTTGGATATTGCACTTAGCCATATTACGATTTTGTTTGCGATTCGATTAATTGTGCAGCCCTAGTGCGTGTGTACGTCCCTGTGTGTGTATGTGCATGTGTGTGTGTGTGTGTGCGTCCCTGTGTGTGTGTGTGCATGTGTGTGTGTGTGTGTGTGTGTGCGTCCCTGTGTGTGTGTGTGTGTGCGTCCCTGTGTGTGTGTGTGTGTGCGTCCCTGTGTGTGTGTGTGTGTGTGTGTGTGTGTATCGAGAGATGAGCCAAGAAGGGTCCAGCCAGAGCCATGTAGATAGAAGAGTCCCGACATCTCCATTCACTCCAAGGGACCAGTTTTTTACTCTCAAGAGTTCCAGGAAGTAAGGTCCTGGATTAAGCAGCACTGTCGAGTTGCAGCAAAATAGACAGTTTGTGTTGTACTCTGAAAGCTTTTTTTTTTTTCTTGAATCAAATTGTACATTATCAGCTGCCTTTATTTTAGCATGCAAACGTAGCGTGAGACCCATTCCTGGCTGTTCATTGGCTAATCTCGCATTTTGGTCCTCCACTGACGCCACTCTCTCTCTAGACTAGAGTACACTAGGTCAAGCTCTTTCCATGTGGCTCCCAGGAGTAGAAAGAGGATCATGTGTCTTCAGATTCAGGATCAGTATCACGATCCACCTTCCAGACACCACGATCATGGGAGCTCCCAAAAAATGTTTCCTCCTACTCCCATTTTTGCTTCTGCTCTTTTCTCTGCAGACACACATACACACACCACACACACACATGCACACACACACACACACACACACACACACACACACACACACACACACACACACACACACACAAGCACACGTTGTTTCCCTCCCTTTTTGCCTGCAGTCATTTCACTCCTCTCCTCTTGCTGGATTTCCCGTCTAGCTTGTTTGGCATCTTTTTGAAATATTTATACCCTATCATCACGATGGCAAGTTTTCAAAGCTTTTTCAGCTTTTTGTTTTGCACCAAACTTAACTTCTCCCACCAAACTTAACTTCCCCCTGTGTGTTTGTCTGTCAGGTTGCTGAGCTCAATTAAACCCGGCCTGGTGAAGAAAATCAACAGACTTCCAACTCCCATCGCGGGCCTGGTGAGTCCTCTAACCCTCCCCCATCCTTTCCCATCCATCCATCGCCTCTCATCTTCAGGAATCCTCAACTGTTGAATTAAAGGAATAATAGACCAAGTGATGAGAACATAGACACCAAAGCATCCCTATGTCTCCAGTAGAGCAGCACATGGACATACATGTATTGGGAGCACATGTTGGGACTGATGTTCCATGCTAACACTTAAAATACAATATTTTGAGTGATAGCAGGCACCTAGCTCATACGTGTGAGAGTGTGGACACTTGTTGCATCTCCAAAGCTTCTTTACAAAGTTTTTGTAAAGAAGTAAAATGCAACTCAACAATTGAACCAGACTCTCAAACTATTATTTTTTAATATTTCTGAGAACTTAAATAATCTCTCATTAGCTCACAGACGATTTGTTAACTATTGCCTCATGTCTGCAAAGAAATGTTTACTGATGTTATGGAAGGGTAAGGACAGTCCTAACGTGAAAATGTGGCTTGAAGTGGAGAGGATTAGATATATCAGAAAGGATCAAGTAAATCTATTTGACTCCATCTGGCAACCTCTCATTCTGCACCTGGAAAAAAACACGAAATAATGTTGAACACTACTTTATTATTTTTTAAGTCTCTCTGTCATATTGTTGGATCCATGTTTTTTTGGGGTGGGTGGGGTGAGGGCTAGGGGCTTTATGTAAAAATATTTTCTTTATTCTTATTTTCTCTGTTATTATTACTGTTATTACTAGTATTGTTGTATCGATCAATCCATATATCGTACACTTGACGTTTTTTGTGTGTTTTTCAGTTGTCGTTGTTATTGTTGTTTTGTTTTTGTCCCCCTATCCGTCACATGGTGTTGATGTTTGTCTTTTGTTTGTTATAGAAAAGAGATGGTGTCTTGTAATAGTACTGTAATGTACAGATATTCACCATTCTCATTAAAAAAAGTAAAAAAAAAAAAAAAAAAAAAAGTAAAATGCACACAAATACTACTGTTTTGAACAACCCGGGACTACGAGTGATGTTGCACACCTTTATGCATGAACTGGGTGATGCATAACATGACGCTGCCAGATGGTTTGTTTCACAGAACAGTGGCAGTGGCACTTTGAAAAAGTACTTGGCAGGTGATTGGATGAACCATCTGTCTCTCACATCCATCACACGGGCTCGTTTCTCGCTGGCATCACACCTAAAGTCCGCCCCTAGCTGCCTCATAGGACGCTGATTGGTGGTTCAGATTCAGACCAATAGATTGGAGAGTGGCAAGATGGCTGTGATCGCGATTTTGTGCGAATCCAGCTGCCTCGTAGTCAGCTATACGTCATGCATGAAGGTCTGAGTAGGCGTTGCATGGATACAGATGTTTTTCCGAGTCGACCTTTCCACCAATCAAGTCGAGTCAACGTCGACTAATCGTGACATGGTGCAGTGGCGGTATTAAAGAAAACGTAGTCTTCTTCACTATGTAGATAACAGCAGAAGGAATGTAAACTTGGGAAAACTCTCTGGGCAAGTAATATGAACAGAGACTTACTGCTAACAGTTTGATGTCCGGGGACACACACGATGTCTGGCCGTAGTGTCCAGAGTTGCGCCATATTGTTCACGTAAATAGCGACTCTTCCCCTCCTTTCATCATGCCGCCCGCTCTCACTGCAACTCCTGCCCGCTCACTAACTAGAAGCTGGCTAAACTCTGTCTGGATATAAACCGTGTAATATTCTATATCTCCTCTTTTAACCATCACCTCCTCCTGCTCCTGCTCTGCATCCCCCATCTTCCTCCCTCAGCTCCTTGAGTCTTGCACCACGGGCCACACACCATGGCCACACACACACACACACTTAGAGGTTATGGGGTCCGGTTCAGTCCCGACAACATGTAGCAAAATGTTTATTTAAACTGAAACGGTGGTGCATTAAATCATGCTGCTAAATAAGCTAAATAAGCTGCGCGCAACAATAAAAGCACTCCGATAGCAAGGGAAAAAAACAATGAACGTGCCAAACCACATATAGTTATGAGCCAAATACCGTAGCTTACTACTTTGGTTACCCAATAAATGTAGAAATATGTAGTAAATATATAGAGAGGCAAAGTGACCGCCGACTTCCTGCTTCAGCACTGTACCAGAGATTTTCATCCGCCATTTATTTTCCCATAGACATTTTGTAAAATGCTTATAAAAAATAGTTTTACTTGTTCAAACCAAACGGTTCAGATATATTTAGAATCGGGAGAGATCATAGAACATTTCACTCGGACCAAAAAACAACAACAACAACATAGAACAAATATTTTATTTAAATCCGCAGTTTTTTTACATTTTGGTCAGAGTGAAATGTGATGTGGTCTCTCCTGTTTCTAAATATATCTGTACCGTTTCGTTTGACCAAGTAAAACTAATTTTATAAGCATTTTACGAAATGTCTATGGGAAAATAAATGGCGGATGAAAATCTCTGGTACAGTGCTGAAGCAGGAAGTGACCTTTCACTTTGGCTCTCTATAGAAATGAGTGAAAAAGACACAAGATGAGAAGAGCAGCTCTGGCAGGCCGCTGCCTGGGGCAGCGCTCTGAGTGCTAATCTCAAACCCCTTGACGACTTTTCCACGTCCTCCGGTAGGCGTCGACTAGTTCACGCAACACCCTAGGTCTGAGGGAATAGCATATTCTGTATGAAGTAGGTATGGTGTGGGCGGGCCATTTGGGATTTCCATGGTCAGTGATGGTGCATGATGTTCATAGTGACGTCTGAAGTCAGGAAAGGTTGAGAGAGAGAGTGAGAGCTGCGTGTATTAATGTTGTGGGGTTTTCCTCGGTGGTTTGATTCATGCCATGTCAGCAAAACACCAAGGTGTTTTCAGCCAAGATGTCCATCAGCAACAAGACACTGAACCCCCACTAAACAGCTCACTCATTGTAAGTCAGTGCTGCAGAGGGACAGGCTCTTGCTCTCTGGATAAGAGCATCAGCTAAATGCCACAGATGTAAAATATCTGCTGTAGCCCCCCAGGCTTTAATCATATGAGAATGTACTTTAAAACGGCCCTCACTCACTTTCCCTCTCATTTCTCTATCTGCTGGCTAACTCAAATTAGTATGACACATTGAAACCACCATTCCAAAACTCTAAGCTTAAAGAAATTGCTTCCTGGTGGCTGAATTGTCGTCCTTGGATGTATTTCAGAATTTTAAGCCCAGCTTACAGTATGTTTTGAATGGAAGCCTGTGGATGTAAATGGGCCTGAGCGCTGATAGGTTACAGCAGAGTACAGTGCGACACAGTGGAGCCCTTTCATGACCACCTAAGACCTTGATCTGGATGAAGTGGCCTTTCAGGACCTGGAGCAGAGCGCTGATAGCTTCGGAGCTCGCACTAAATGTCCTGCCTTCTCTCATGCCTTCCTTCCCTGCTCTCCGGTGTATTCCTCAGTGTTGTCCTAAAGGCTGTTCATGTTACAATTCCATCTGGCATTTTAGCCATTTACTCTTATTCAGAGCGACCCACAATGACAGGTAGTGTCCCGGTCAAGGACACTTCCACTAGGCCAGCCTGCTACTGTTACTTACTACTACTGCTTCTACCAGTAGTACTGCTACTAATGCTGTATTCCATTTCAACTGGGAGCTAGGGGATTTCACGGTTCAAAGGTCATGAACTCCCCCTGTGACGTCCCCTGCCCTCTGATTTCCTCTGCCGAAACTCGGGGGGAGCCTCACCAGCCCCAACCTCCAAAATCTAAGATGGCTGCTTTAACAGTAGTTAAAATCGCTGTTTATTAGCACTTCTGTCTTTTTTTGTCTCATTAAATCAGTTGTACACACAGTACTGTCTAACTTCTATCTGTTTGGGCATGTAAAAGCGATTTAAATTGTAATGCCTCATAGCACTAAATGACCATATTATAGCTCCAGTGGTTGACAGGGTTGTTAATCGGTAACTCAAAGATTAATTGGCCAGGTGATGACTTTTCTGTCCTCACTTTCCAGCCTGCGCTCCGTTTTAGAACGAAAAAGGCTCAACCCATCCCCGTCTCGTCTCTATTGTGAAAATGTGTCTTTCTTATTCATGTCAACTACAGGCCACCGTAACCTGTGCCAGAGACATCTCAGTGTCTTGTCAATCCCTCGGTGACCAAGAGAGGTTGACACAAGTCATAGAGGACTTAATGCCCCTTTTAAGAGAAGGAATCCTCCTGTCACTGAATTTGAAAGGAGGCCTTGTTAGAGCATCAATAACATGATGGACTGATAGGAGGAAGGAGGCTAACGTGACGCGTGGTGAAGAGAAAGCTGATCCAGACAGAGAAGCTCTTGAGTCTTGCCGAGAAGAAGACGTGTAAGGTGAGCTGATATTGTTTGGCTCACAGCGTGACAGAACGGCCAATGAAGTTGGGTTTGGGCTGGAACGTCCTTTCTTATCTCATGGCGTCACTAATGGCATGCCAATGAGTCTCCACTGGCTTTTAACAAGCGCCTATAATTATACAGCCACATTTTCTTTGTCTCCACCGTACAATCACTACTGCAATAACAATGGATTATCCTATTACAGTCATTCAAAGCCAAGAGCTACTGTACTCACTCCATCTTGGTAATGTTTCAATCGAGTAAATCACTGCATAAGCAGCATGCAGATTCAGTTTCTGTCACGCTTTTGTTCGCTCTTTTGTTTCTTTTCTCTTCCTTTCTTTCGTTCCTTCTTTTCCTCGCGCGACCCCACAGTCTTCAATGTATTCAGCGGATTTCATCGGGTTTCCATGGCTATCATTTTCCACTATTCATGGTCTAATAGGTTCTGTCAAAGCCTACATGAGGAGCGGGTTCTTCTGTAACCGGGTGTCGCCCTCGTCTTTTAAAGGCTCTTTGAGGGATCTCTATCAGGGGATCCATCAGAGCAAAGTGCCACTCTGCTGGCTAGGAACAGCACATTGACCACAACAGGCGGTTTTATCTACAGTACGCTGTCTTAAAGTTTAAGGCGTAAAATGTTTTCTTTGAATAAATGAAAACTTTGCCAAAAATTCGGATGAGATAATTGCATTTTTTCCAGTGCAGTATCAAGTATTTGCTTAATATTCTTATGCCAAAAAAACACATTAGAGATTTGGCTACTAATTGGTGTTTTGCTTGCTCTTTGCTCAATAAGCATACGGTAAGATAAAGAAAACATGGCTGAAATTGGCATACATTCTTGATGGCTTTTTTCTCTCATAAAGGATGTCTGCGACAGTATGTAACATCACATGCGATGTCTCAGACACCAGGAATCGGATTTTGATTAAACTTGGGTTGTTGATGCACCTTGGCCCGGGGGGGGGGGCGCTATAAGAGCAGGTCAAAACAAAATGACACAGGTGTTGCTGATTGGCTCAGAGAGACAACATTGAGAACATACAAAAGGTAAACAAGACAAAAGGAAGTGGTGTAGCTAAATATGAGCCTGTGCTTCTAAGACAACCATAACAAAGTTCCATAAGTCTGTCGTCTAGCTTCATGTGGTTTCGTAGGAATGTTTCTTCCCTCCCCTGGCTGCGATTAGAGAGGTGAGAAACGCATAAACAAGGGGCCTGCTGTTATCAGGTCCATCGTAATAAAACACAGGCGACTCCCCCTTCCTCTTCCTGTTTGGGGGCTAATGGGAAAATGAGTCTCTGAGGAGTTGTGTCTGTCTGTTGTGTAATCAGAGCGGCGGCCTCAGTGCTTTGGCAGCGCGGCCTCGGTGTGGGCCTGAACAGGTCGGTTGTTGCGGGGGTCTGTTCCCAGCGGTCTCCAGGTAGATTGGTATGCTCGTGTTTTGCCGAGTGTAAATAGACACGTAATGGAGATGGGCCCCGCAGGTTTGAATGGTAGTAATTCATGGGCTTTAGTGGTGTGCGCTACTAAAAAAGATGTCGTCTTTTCTAAGACATCTGTGCACTGAGCTTAGGACAACACATGTTTGTGTTACTTTTCGATGAAAGCCATTTTTAAGGAGCTAAAAAAAAACAGATTTGTTTTTGCTTGAGTCGTGTCGTTTTGAGGGCAGCACCGCGGGCTACTGTACACTGCGTGCCCCACTTCTCCTCCCCCACCACCCGCACACCCCCAGACCCTCATTAACAAGTAATTAAATCAAATCTATGAGGAATTATCCTTTAAACCTTTGAAGAATACCTAAAAGTAACGTCTGGAAAAGTGAGAACAAGCGACGAAAGGCGAGGCTCGTTTCTTTTGACACACATTTTGGTTGTGGCTAAGGCCATGTTCACATTACAGGCAAGTCCGATTTGCTGCTAAAGTCATTAATCATCATTATCTTGATTGGTTTCCCAAATCTGATTTGGGAGTGTGTTGGATCTGTGTGTCCAGATGCAATGAGCCAATGAGCCCCCTGCAAAAGACACTCTCAAATCTGATTTGGGTGATCAGCGCGTCCACACTGAAGTCACATCAGTCGAAAGCAGATTGGAAACTACCTCCATATGTGGTTTGGGACAAGTGACACAAATCAGACTTGGAGCGTCCAGACTCATAAAACCAATCTGCATAGAATCATTAATAGGTCATTAAAGTTCACAAATCAGATTTGGCCTCCTAGTCTGAACATGGCCTATGTGTTTGTCAACTGGTTTTTATGTGAATATGAGTGGTAGCTTTTGTTTGACCTGTGAACGCAGCTCGCTCAACACTGAACTCAAGCTGAATTGTTGATCCCCACAACCTTAGTAGATGCTTGGTAAATTTTTAGAGCTTGTTAAAACAACAGTGCATGCTTGAACACAAGGCATTTTTTACTTTATTCTGTTATTTGTTATTCTGTTTTGGTTTCATAAACCCAAGAGGTCAAAGAATATTCTCAACCCTCGGAGGAGCATGTCATCCTTCAGCTCAAAACATGAAAATCAGCCAAATCACAGAGGGATTTTTCACACTGTTGTCATGTGAAAATCCTGTATCTCCCTTAGTACCCTTGGCCTTATGAGACCTTCTCAAAACCGAAGGGATGAACTCTAAATAGCATGAAAGCTAAAGACATTTTGGAGATACGTATACGGTATGCTATATTGTAATGTCTTCTATGTGATATCAGTACTGTAGTGATTTGTATTCCATACAGTAAGTGCAACAGGAGTGAAAAATGGATTGCAGTGTAAAGTTTACACTTGTATGTTATAGCCATGAGAATGAGATACGGCCAAGTGTGAGTAGAACGTTTCAGGTCGAGTGAAGAATTTTCACGTTCTCACTTTGACCCTGCTCCGGGCTTATTTTTGGGTGTTATCCTTGGCCGTGAGAACTTGGAAGCGTAACTCGCAGACACCCAAGTGGCTCATTTCCCCTGTCCTGACCAGCTTTCCTCTGGATACTGACAAGATCCAGAATGTGGGTGTGAACACCGCTCCTCCCTGAGAAACCTTGGTGGCGGTCAGATCATGGTAGCCAGATATCGATTACAGTGAGGCTCGTGTTTAAAGCAACCCAAGTCTCACACACACACACACACACACACACACACACACACACACTCACACACGCGCGCGCACACGCACACGGACACACACACACACACACACACACACACACACACACACACACACACTGATCCACCTCATATGGAGAACTGAAACTATTGGATTTCAAAATACTTGGCTCTCAGACACTTTTACCTTCTGCAAATTCCTAATGATGTTTATTCAGATGTATCTACAGTAGTTCTAATAATAACTAATGACGCTCGATTAAAGGGTAACGCTGGTGTTTTTCAATGCATTTCTTACACTCGTTACCATTTATTCACATTGAAGTGAGATTTCTTGATACAGTCTTAATGCTCCTGTGTGCTTTTGTCCTGTCTTAAGTGTCACTGAAATGTTTTACCTCTGTACCTGATCACTATGCAAAAATGCAAATAAATAAATAAACAAAATTGAATTTGTTAACAAAATAAAGTTGGAAAACGTAAACATTAAAAAACTAGAAAAATTTGAAAAGCCTTTATTTAGTTTATTTGTTTATTTGTTTATTTATTGGGATCCCCATTAGCTTTTGCAATTGCAAAAGCTAGTCTTCCTGGGGTCCAACACAGAAAAACATTACACAAAAACTAACATTACATTCATTTTGAAATCATTATTTCAACCTTACAGTTGCGCATTTGCATTCATCATACAATTATTTCATTTTTCAATAGTAAAATCATGGGGGAAAAGAAAAAGAAAAAAAATACAATAGTAATAGTAGTTTCCATATTTAGCTTCCATAAGCAGCGCTCCACACTGAAGCCAAAGCAGTGTTCCTCTTTAGTCCATTAAAGAGGTGATCCCCTGTGTCCTGATCCCTCTACACACACATTCAGCTGTCAGTCATCCCTCTGCGGGCGACGCCCAGCTTCCTGTGGCAGTGACCTGCACGCCAAGTCACGCTCACTCCTTCACACACACACACACACACACACACACGGACGCTGTGACCCAGCAGTATGGGGTGCAGAAAAAGGTGGAATGGAATTAGCTGCTGAGCTGGAGTAGAAGGCCTCTGCTGAAATGGTGGTTTTCAGGTCCATATTTGCAAATTTCAGATGATAAAAAGTTGCAATTTTATTACTTGGAGGCGCAGCTGCAAACTCAAACATTACACAGAATCTGTACTTTGTCGTCATCTCCCTACTATAATAAGGCAGAGGGGTTCTGCTCCGGCACCAAGCACTAGAGATAAGCGCCACATATGAGCATGTGAAGTGCGCGGTATTTCTAGTCAGGTTTAAAATGAAAGCATCTTGAAAGACAATCTACTTTTAGGAACTAAAACAATGTTTTCATGTTCATTGTTGTCACATGATGCATGTTGCACATTTAAAGGTTGTGATTGGTCACATATAATGGAAGCACTTGATATATCACTCCTTGTGGCAGATAATGATCTATATGATCAATTAATTGTGCAGCCATAAGGGTTTGTGGAAGTATTGGTGCATCAGGGCTCATGAACCTTTTATGTAGGTGTTCCTCAAGGAACCCTCTGGGGATCGGTTGCAATCTGATAAGCACCTAAAGGTTCCTCCAAGTTGAACTCTTCAAAGTGTATCCTGTGCTGACAAAGGTATGCTGTTTGCTATATGATCCCACACTACAAAGACAAAAGGGCCTGTTCCCAAATAGACATGGGTGGATTTCCTCAGAGTGGCTGAATGACCCACATTCCAGCATGACACAAAATCCACCTGATGAATATCGTATTTCTTCTTTATGATCCAAAACATGAGACTTTGCTGAAATAGTAGACCCAATTGGATCAAATATCCCAAATTGTCTTTTTTCATAATCTTCGTTATCAGGGGGGATAGCTGAGCATGTATGTTCTTTAATAGTAATTTACCGATACACAAAAACACACGGACGGACGGACGCACGCACGCACGCACGCACGCACACACACACACACACACACACACACACACACACACACACACACACACACACACACACACACACACACACACACACACACACACACACACCAACAACTGGGAGCTGCACTGGGAGCTGCACAGCACATACACTGTCTTCCACTGTTGGCCAGCGGCTCCACTGGAACAATTGTGGGTTAAATACTATCCTTGCTCAAGGGTACCTCAGCAGTAGTTACTGGCGGGAAAATATGTTTCTCTTCATTTTATTCCAGCTCTGTGGGATTTTTAACCACTGAGTTTTCAGTCAGAAACCAGCTTCTCAAACCTCTAGCCAAGTGGTTTGAAACATGGGATCTGGGACACTGGGTAGAGCTGCAATGATGAGTCGGCTATTCAATCCACAGAAATTAATTGCTATTTTTATAGTTGATTAAACATTTCGACAAATTTTTATGGGGTGGGGGGGGGGGTACAAAAAATGTCTCGTTCCAGTTTCTTTAGTCCAGCGGTTCCTACATTTTTACAACTCATGGCCTACTTGAAAATCAAAAAAATGTTGCCCACATCTGACCGTAAACAGTACGGAGTCCAAATAATGCCTTCTCACTCTCAGAGCACATTTTTATTTTAACAACAAAGGGAGCTGTCAATCA
>NC_139634.1:35033180-35048180 GCF_964638095.1 Poromitra crassiceps | reverse complement strand
GCATCACTCAATGAACCGTGACTCCTACTTTGTTGCTTGGTAACAAATGCAAGTGTATGTATTTATAAATGTGTGTGTTTGTGTGTGTGTGTGTTTCAGTGTGTGTGTGTGTGTGTGTGTGGGGGGGGGGGGGGGGTTGTGCTGTCCTCATCCTAGCTCCGCTCTATCAACAAGCTGTCATTTTAGAGGGTTCAGATAGAGGGACACAGAGAGAGAGGGACACAGAGAGACAGAGAGGACAATGCTAATCTTAGCAGGCCTCAAGAGGAGTAGCTTGACTGGTTCTGTCAGGGCAAGGAACACTTTGGAAGCATGTGTTGTGTGTTTATGTGTGTGTGTGTGTGCGCTAATGTTTATGTAGCCTTTGCTTTGTGTTGTGTAGCATGTGTGCAGGCTTACAGTATGCAGGTTATCTAGGGTTACCGACTGTTTGTTGACTTGTGTCTCGTTTATATTTCCCTCAAACATTTTGGATTGCATCCCATATTCATGATTGTTGTTTTTGTTTTGTTTCTGAAATACAAACAAACTTTACCAAACCTAGTGTGAAACAAAATGCTGTCCCAGCCAATAGAGACGCCCGAAACAAGACACGAGTAAAACTTTACTGTAAAGTGGCACTGGAATAAGGCCATTGTACAGAAATGTTTTACCAAAACATGTGACAATAAAGTTTGCATAGATACAGTCAGTCTGTGTGGGAAGTTAAACGCCTGGCGCGCGAGTAGGGTAAAACCCTCCATACAGTATATCTCAACGGGCTGACTCACCAAAGGACGGTGCTGCGGCTCTACACTACAGGATTGGGGATTCAGTGTCAGTTTCAGTTGATTTGTAAAAGGACAGTACACATTAATCAACATTACTGTAAATGTGCCAGTCTTAGCCAGATTCTAGAGCAGGTACATAGACGTCTGTTCAGATGTACGTTTACTGCGGTGGTTGAATCACCGTTCCTGTCTGCCTGGGCTGGGCTAGCAGCTAAATGCTAACTATGCTGAATGGGGAGAACGGGAGCGTTTTACCCCACCCTGACCACCACGCCCCCAGCCAGCCAGCTACCCCAGCGTCTATGACGAGACATTCACTTTATCTATGGTGTATTTGAGGGATTATTTCCTGGAGGAGACACTGACATGAAAACACCCAATGAAATAAGCATCAAATAGACACTTTGACCGAACCAAATTCTGGCTTCATGTTTATTGTGATTGATTCTCTCATTTTTCATGCTGTACAAGAAGGAATGGCAGCAAATGGCTTCTTCTGAAGGCAGGAACACAGGCACTGACATCTCCAACTATATGCCGACTGTAGTGTGTACAGGAGACCCAGGGACAATGTCAAGGAGGAGAGGACCAAGCTGGATGATGGCATAAACAAAAAACAAAACAGAAATACATTGAAGTGTCTCTTTAAATCCACCTCTGTGCTATTTCTAATGCTTATGCAACAGCGCCATTGTGCTGGACACCCTTCCCTTGCACCCTAACACCCGTGACAGCAGGCAGTTTCCACGCTCAGAGTCTTCAGACAGGCGTTTACTCGTCCTCTGGGTTCAGGTACACCATGAGCTCAGACCTGAAGCATCTTCCTCTGCCTGTTGATAGAGACTGATCCATCTGCAGGATAAGTGACAGTTTGCCAGGCGGAGTGAATGAGACGGGAGGAGGCTGCAATTATGTGCTGCTGTCAAGCAAAATGTTACACAAAGTTTTGAAATGTAAAGAAAATACAATGCGAGTCAGGTGTGCTTCCCTCAGTTCAGTTGAAGTGAATACACCGGCTTCCTCGATGTCAGAAATGCATACTCGGGAGAAAAATGGAAGTCGTTCGAGAATTGATTAGTATTGAGAATGGGAACGTTATTCTTCTTTAGTGTCAGCCAGTGTTGGCCATATTTCATGCTGTCTGAAGAGAAATAATAAAGAAATACACTTGGCAATATTCTAATGCACCAGCTATTCTCCGTACAGCACAAACACAATGGAGAGTTATTACCCCCGCAACAGAGTTGGCAGGAGGTTATGTTTTCGCCCGTTTGTTTGTCTGTCTGTCTGTCTGAGTGTCTGTCTGTCTGTCTGTCTGTTTGTCATCAGAATATCTCAAAAAGTTATGAAGGTTATGCACGAAACGTTGCAGAAAGGTTGGTCATGGGCCAATTTAGAAGGGGGCGTGGCAATGGGCGTGTCCAATCACTAAAACATGCCTAACTCACAAACGGATTCGTGTAACACCACAAAACTTTGTGGAAGGTTTGGTCATGGGCCAAGGACGAACTGCTCAACTTCCCATGCCCACTAGCCAAAAGGGGGTGTGGCAATGGCCGTGGCCAATCACAAAGAGGCGCTTAACTTCCACATGGATTAACGTAAAATCACGAATCTTCGTAGACAAGTAGGTCATCATGGGTCAACTTAGAACTGATTAACTTTCCACACCTACTGGCAAAAATGGGTTGTGATAATGGGGGTAGCCAATCACAAAACGCCACCTAGGTTCCAAACGGATTCCCTTAACCCATTGATACCTGATGCAGCATTTGTGTGCGTATCCCTTTAAGACCGCGAACCGCGTTAACGCGGTTCGCGGTCTTAAAGGGATACACACACAAATGAGGGATATACACGCAAATGCTGCATCAGGTATCAATGGGTTAACAGCATGAAACTTTGTGGAAAGGCGTGGCGGAGGTATGCCCTCTAGTGCTGTGTATGGGAACAACAGCTTTGACATTTCTGGCGGGTTGTGGTGGACAGATATATTTTACAGACATTTCAGGATGTCCAAGGCCACATTTGAGCTGTTGTGCAATGAAACAGAAGCAGTTGAGCCAAGCCGACATCATTATATTTTCAACAAATCCATGCATTGCCATCAAAATCTATCACACGTTCTTTATTGAGCGAACGTTTCCAGCGAGCATAAAAACCTATTTTCTTTCTGTGGTATTGAGAGCACTTTTTATTCAATTGTGCCGTTTCCATCCGGCTTTTATAATTAATTAAGTCGTCATTTGCAGAGAGCAGGAGAGACAAAGATGAACAAGTTCACCATTCAATATTTAGATCTAAAGTCGGTGTTATTCGTCAGTGTTATTCGTTTTGTCAACCAAAGACTTAAATGATCTCTGATCTTTTAAAAGTGACTTTTTGTTCTCATATAATCATGTCATATATAATAATCATATATGTCACTTTTTTTTTTACATAATTTTAGACTGAAACCCTTCGTATTAAAAACTCTTTACAGTATATTCAAATGCCTTAGTATTATACTAGTTTGCCTAAAAGAAGGGGCGAGTGAGAGAGATAACTACTCCTAAAACTATTACTATAAGAACAGACAATTCTACAATTACCTCCAAAATAAATGTTGTTCTAACTGCAGATTTCTTTTTCATGACATAACTTGGGCGACACTGCTTCTCTTTAGCAGTCATGCCACTAAAGTAATGCATATTAGCGACCTTGAAAGAGAGAGATAACGACAGAGAGAGAATATGAGAGGGAGCTTGTGACTGACAGTGGCCCTTGAATGTGATCTCAGCCATCTAATACCTGGTGGTATTTGTTGTGTTTGTCCTTTGGGTTTGCTTCTACAAGGTAACAGCAGAGAGAAGCAACCTGTCTCTCTGTTTATTTAGCCCGCTGAGAGAAAGAGAGTCCCCTCCGGCTACCTCTCTGTTTCCCTGCTCCTCTTACACTCCTTTCTCTGTCATGTCACTGCTGTCACGGAGAAGCCGCACGCAGCCGCAATTTTGGTGTCAGTGGCGTGTTGAGTGAGCTCGCTTTGTGACACTTGGGCTCTTAAATTAAAGCCAGTGAGTTTGGACCAATAAATGGCAGTTAAGCAGAAAATTAGCATTATTTTCTCCACAGCATAAAATAAATCCATACTTTTTTTGCAGATTATGTTGCGGTTTTTATCCGACAACAATATTCTTCTTCTTCTTCTTCTTCTTCTTCTTCTTTTTCTTTTTCTTCTTCTTTCTCTTCCACTTGAATTCTGTCTCTTTTCTTTCAGTTTCTCTCTCTCATTTTCTTACCCGTTTCCTCCCTCCCTCCCTCCATCCCTCTCCATCATCTCAGCAACATCGCTCTTATCATTTACAACCCTCTACCAATGCTGTTCTGTTACCTGATTCTAAGCCACAGACAGCAGTTTAATCACATGATTCAATTTCAAATGAACTGAGCTGTTGTCTCGTCACAGTGAACTGCTTTCTCCTCTGTCGGTCACTTCTTGATCTTTCATTAACCAGGCAAGGTGACAGAGAGTGCTCTGTCATTCACAGCTGAGTTAGCAGGAGGAAGGGAGTCACACACTCAGGGATTAACTGCTATTAAACAGTCTTGTCCTGCTGCCCGCTGCACAGCTAAAGTGTATCACTTTGCTCAAGGTTCGTCATTTTTGACGGACATGCGGGTGTTGCGTTTTGTGGCCAGATTTTCCCAGCCAGTTTAGGAATTTGAACCATTAAACCTTAAGGCTAGCGCCACCTCTTTTCTCTGACTGACAGTGTGGTGTATACACTGAGATGCAGTCTGTGTCATTTGTTGCTAAAGACCTCTTTTCTCTGACTGACAGTGTGGTGTATACATTGAGATGCACGCTATCATTTGTTGCTACAGACCTCTTTTCTCTGACTGACAGTGTGGTGTATACACTGAGATGCACTCTGTCATTTGTTGCTAAAGACCTCTTTTCTCTGACTGACAGTGTGGTGTATACATTGAAATGCAGTCTGTGTCATTTGTTTCTAAATACCTCTTTTCTCTGACTGACAGTGTGGTGTATACACTGAGATGCACTCTGTGTCATTTGTTTCTAAAGACCTCTTTTCTCTGACTGACAGTGTGGTGTATACACTGAGATGCACTCTGTCATTTGCTTCTAAAGCACAGCACAGCCTGAAGCCAATTTTTGTCACTTCCATGTTTTTTTTAGCAGCCTGTAAACCCTGCCGATTCAGAGGAGGTTATGTAACACCAGTGTCAAGTCTAAACAATCAGACTAAGTGCATTTACAGAGTCTCTCCTGGCTCCACTGGCTTCGTCCAGATGGGGAGGTGCCAGCAAAAACTGCTGAATTATGGTTTACTGCCCGGGACTTTGAAATATTAGATCATTCAGTTCAGACAAGGAAATGTAATAATAACTATCAGATCTATATTCAATAGTCAAACTTTATTGGATTTGCATTAGTGTGTGTTGGGTCTGGCCATGATGCAGCATCCCCCTCTGTTGAGCTTATCACTATTGATTGTCAGTGTATACCAACAATCATTGCCTCTGTGATGTCATCATGGCTATTCATTGGTGAAATAGACTGGTATTGTGTTTTAATCATCACATTTTACTAACATTGTGATTTACCAAGCATTGTTGTTTGTCAGTGTGTTGTTGTTTTTAGCATTGATTGACAATGTGCTAATAATCCCATCCACTTCCAGTGTTAAGGAGTGACTTACCCCTCCAGCTACCTTTTATGAAGGGAAGTGTGTGTAAGGTGTATGAACTTTGACCTCTCCTCAGGCTGCACAGAGCTAAAGGATTAGTGTCATCTTCACTGGAGTCGTGGTTTAGGAAAGGAAAGATCATGGGTTTGGCTAAGTTATGGCTAATATGAATAATAATAATAATAATAATAATAATCAACTTTCTTTATATAGCACTTTTCAAAACACAATTACAAAGTGCTTTAGAATAAAAACAGAGCATAATTAAAATGCACAATAAATAAAACCATCAAACTAAACACATTATAAAAAGAAAATGAATGAACTAAAAAGCCATAAAAACAAACCGCATTATAAAAACCAAATAAAATGAACTGAAACGCCATAAAATCTAATGAAATCACAGAGAAGCAATTTTAAACAAGTGGGTTTTTAACAGTGATGGAAAGACGGAACCAAGGCCATGTTGATATACACACAAGATATACTGCACTATAAATGTAATGTGTGTACAACATTCAGTAGCCTATACTTCTGTGTGTGTGTGTGTGTGTGTGTGTGTGTGTGTGTGTGTGTGTGTGTGTGTGTGTGTGTCTGTCTGTCTGTCTGTCTGTCTGTCTGTCTATCTGTGTCTGTTTTTGTATTCGTTTCTGGCGCTGCTCTATCGTCCTCTCTCAGCCTAGAAGTATGTATTTTCACAACCCAAGTGTGTGTTGAGGTCAGTTTCACAGCTGCGTCGTTCCACTACCCATTTATAGCTTCAAGTGGCGCGCCGCGAGATCTGCATCTTCTCATTTTGGCGACATCTTTGGTGCAAAGCGGCCATTGCTGTGATGTTGCTGCACTGCACTAACCCAGAGGTCACCTGGAAATCAAACAGTGTGGCGTCCTTGGATTTTCTGGTGATGAAGATGATGGATCTCTCCCTGTATCATTGTGGAATGTTTTGGATTCTGAGGGCTTGGCACCAAAAACCTTCATGTTTTAGATCAAAGATAGCGGCAACATTTTTTGGCATCAAACCTCTTTGGAGCTGCACTGGAAATATCTCCATGTGATGTTTGACCAGTTATCCACAGGCAATAAAATATACACCAAACAACAAAAAATGAAATGCAAGGTACATCACTAATAGCTGTCACTAATCGCTAAAAGTGTTTATTACGTTTATCATCCTTGCACTCACCTGCCCCCCCCCCCCCCCCCCTTCCAGCCATTCTCTCTCCCTGGAGACAGCCTGGTCTCTGCATATCATCTTACTGATGATATTGTCACATTAACGGATATTTATATTGTATGGAATATTTATGGTTGGAGATGTGGGCAACAATGTATGTCAATTGTGCTTCCGTGGGCAGCTGGCACTGTAGAATCTGCTATAGTGAGTTGTGTTATTGCTGCTGTGCTGTCTGTCTGTCTGTGTGTGTGTGTGTGTGTGTGTGTGTGTGTGTGTGTGTGGGTGTGGGTGCGAGCGAGAGCTGTGGGTTTTAATGGTTCTTTTTTTGAAAGGTGTTATTTTTATGTATGCTTTTATTTCATTGAAGAACATCAAAAGTCAAAGTCTCACTCTCTCCTCCCTCTCTCTCTCCCCCCTCTCTCCCCCTCCCTCCCCCCCTCCCTCAGGGTAACAACAGACTGCAGTCGAAAACTCAAGAATGTAAGTGATGCTTTTGGATTATAGTGGGGTCATTTGTTTGTGTGCTAAATGCATGTTTGAATGGAGACTGTTATTATGTCCCTGTGTTGTGTTTGTTTGAACTGTAGCTGTTACTGTGTTCTTCTTTCTCTTTTCTTTCACCTCTTCCAGCTTGACCAATTCTGTTCATTCTAGCTCTATACTATTCTATCTATTCTACCTTTTCTCAGTCCTATCCATTCTACTTATTTTTCACCCTGTTCTTACGCTACTTATTCCTATTTATCTCTTTGCTGCTCTTTCTGTTCTACTCTGTTTCGCACTATTCTAGGTGTAACATTTCAGTCTGTTCTACCTTTATTCGATTTAATCTAGCTCAACCTCATACCTATGCAATCGTCTCTAGCTGTTTTCACTCTATTTTACCTTTTCTAACTGTACCTATTCTGTCAATTATGGCTCTATCTATCTACTATTCCAACTCTACCTAATCTACCCACTCGACATATTCCATCTTCTAGCTCTTTCTATTCTACCTATTCTAGCTCTAGCACTGTTTTCAGTCTATCTCTAACTATATTCTAAAAATAGAAGTGCTACCTATTCTATGTGTGCTTATTCTATATTCTAGTATTCTACATAGTTCAGTTAGTATCAGTTCTACCTATTCTAGCGCTCTGTCTGTTTGCTATTCTGTCGCTCCTTTAATTATTCACATCTTGTCCTCATGCTGTCTATTTCTGTTCACATGCCCCCCCCCCCCCCCCCCCCCCGCATCTTCCCCCTTTTCTTCTATCGCTGCTTTAAGTACAAGGCGTAATGCAAGCCCCTCCCACTCTGCAGTCTCTCTCTCTCTCTCTCTCTCTCTCTCTCCTGCTTGGTGATGCTGTCCTACACTGTGCAAGTCAGTCTGTGTAGGGCTGCAGCGCTGGACCGCTGTCGCTAGCTGATTTAGCTGACTACACAGTGGGACTCTATACGTGACTCCACCACATGACAACGCTGCATTAGCCAGTGTGTGCAGGCAGCCAGAGCAAACGGCCTCTAGTCTCTGATGCTGAGCCGGCTCTGCATCACATATTCAAAGAAGAGGGAATTGCACCAAGAGGAATTTGCTGGTGCGAGCGAAAAAGCTGTTGTTGTTTTGCAAACAGATGGAGCTTTGATATAGAAAGAGGGCAGTGTTGGGATGGGCGGAATATATCGCTGGAGTCATGAAATGACTGTCTGACAGGTGCAGGTGTAAACAAGAAGGTACCTGTGTGTGTGTGTGTGTGTGTGTGTGTGTGTGTGTGTGTGTACATGTATGCGCGCGCGCACGCTCGTTGTGACAGTGACTATGATGACTAATATAGAGGATTTCTATGTTTCACTATAAGTGTATGGTTTATGACCCTGTCCTTGCTCGCGTGTGTGTGTGTGCGTGCATGTGTGCGTGTGCGTGTGTGTGTGTGTGTGTGTCTGTGTGTGTGCGTGTGCACGTGCGTGCGTGTGTGTGTGTGTGTGTGTGTGTGTGTGTGTGTGTGTGCATGCTTGGCTTCATGCATGCCCTTGTGTATGGATCACTCTCTCAGGTGTGTGTTCACATGAAACAAAGAGGCGATTGTCCGTCTTGCGTGGAAACCTCTTTGACAGGTCTTTCCACATGTGCCAGAGGAGACAGCTGCTGCTGTAACCGAGAAGGTGAAGGTGCTGCTGTGTGTATGACGCCACACGTCCAGGATGCAGGCAGTCAGCCTTCCCTGTCAGGCTCATCATTTACTTTCAGTCAGTCTAAATTCCAATGACGTGCTCTTAACCTCCAGTGCTCGCGTCTAAGTTTCGATGGTTTTTTTAGGCGGTCTCACTGTACGAGTCTATTGTGTCTAAATCACACCGCCACAGTTATGGTACGTGTTCCCATTGTGTTTTGTGCCGTTTTTGGATCGATGTGGGTGTGCTAGAAGCATGCTGATAAAGTTAGCCAACCATGTTTTGTGCTGACCCACTGTCAAAGGGTGCAGGGCAGGCACAGATGTTATCGTTATACTGCTGCTCAGTATTCCAATGGAAAAGCAAAGGCTGATGATGCTGTACCATAAGCACAGTAGGCCTAGTATGGCTGCAGCACAGTACTTGTATAGTGGAAAAACATGAGAAGACACAATACGTGCTGTTTACATGCTGTTTACATCAAGTTGCATGCATGAACTAAAATGTTGCCACTAAGAGAGTGAAGGTTTTACGTCCACATGTGAGTGGAGCTTAGGGATTACAGAGACTCTCTTGCAACTGGAGGGTTTGAGGGTCTGGTTTCAACCACCATGATCTTGAGCTTCCACCCCTGCTGATGATGTGCCTTTGTGCAAGACCTGGTGTGGCTGGTGTGGGCGAAAAACACTGTTGTTGTTTTGCAAACAGATGTGGCTTTGATATGGAAAGAGGGCAGTGTTTGGATGGGCGGAGTATCGCTGTTTGACAGGTGCAGGTGTAAACAAGAAGGTACCTCTGGCTAAAAGATGAATTTCCCCTCAGGGATCAATATAGCGTGACACCAAATTATTCTGAGGTGTATACTGATAAGGAGACCAGTTAGTTGGCTCTTCCTCGCAGTGTGGTTGAACCTGAGATGATGTTTACTTTGACAGTATGCCTGACATAAACACATCAAGGCAGGCTGAGGGTTTGAGGGTCTGGTTTCAACCACCATGATCTTGAGCTTTCCACCCTGCTGCTGATGTGCCTTTGTGCAAGACCCTACCAGCAGGAGGGGTGCAGCTGAGTGTGGCTAACCCTACACAGGCTAAAATACCTACCAGCTAGAGGGGTGCAGCTGAGTGAGTGTGGCTAACCCTACACAGGCTAAAAGACCTACCAGCTGGAGGGGTGCAGCTGAGTGTGGCTAACCCTACACAGGCTAAAAGACCCTACCAGCTGGAGGGGTGCAGCTGAGTGTGGCTAACCCTACACAGGCTAAAAGACCTACCAGCTGGAGGGGTGCAGCTGAGTGTGGCTAACCCTACACAGGCTAAAATACCTACCAGCTAGAGGGGTGCAGCTGAGTGTGGCTAACCCTACACAGGCTAAAATACCTACCAGCTAGAGGGGTGCAGCTGAGTGTAGCTAACCCTACAGGCTAAAATACCTACCAGCTAGAGGGGTGCAGCTGAGTGTGGCTAACCCTACACAGGCTAAAATACCTACCAGCTAGAGGGGTGCAGCTGAGTGTGGCTAACCCTACACAGGCTAAAATACCTACCAGCTAGAGGGGTGCAGCTGAGTGTGGCTAACCCTACACAGGCTAAAAGACCTACCAGCTAGAGGGGTGCAGCTGAGTGTGGCTAACCCTACACAGGCTAAAATACCTACCAGCTGGAGGGGTGCAGCTGAGTGAGTGTAGCTAACCCTACACATGCTAAAAGACCTACCAGCTAGAGGGGTGCAGCTGAGTGTGGCTAACCCTACACAGGCTAAAATACCTACCAGCTGGAGGGGTGCAGCTGAGTGTGGCTAACCCTACACAGGCTAAAATACCTACCAGCTAGAGGGGTGCAGCTGAGTGTGGCTAACCCTACACAGGCTAAAAGACCTACCAGCTAGAGGGGTGCAGCTGAGTGTGGCTAACCCTACACAGGCTAAAATACCTACCAGCTAGAGGGGTGCAGCTGAGTGTGGCTAACCCTACACAGGCTAAAATACCTACCAGCAGGAGGGGTGCAGCTGAGTGTAGCTAACCCTACACAGGCTAAAAGACCTACCAGCTAGAGGGGTGCAGCTGAGTGTAGCTAACCCTACACAGGCTAAAATACCTACCAGCTGGAGGGGTGCAGCTGAGTGTGGCTAACCCTACACAGGCTAAAATACCTACCAGCTAGAGGGGTGCAGCTGAGTGTAGCTAACCCTACACAGGCCAAAAGACCTACCAGCTGGAGGGGTGCAGCTGAGTGTAGCTAACCCTACACAGGCTAAAATACCTACCAGCTAGAGGGGTGCAGCTGAGTGTGGCTAACCCTACACAGGCTAAAATACCTACCAGCTGGAGGGGTGCAGCTGAGTGTGGCTAACCCTACACAGGCTAAAATACCTACCAGCTAGAGGGGTGCAGCTGAGTGTGGCTAACCCTACACAGGCCAAAAGACCTACCAGCAGGAGGGGTGCAGCTGAGTGTGGCTAACCCTACACAGGCCAAAAGACCTACCAGCTGGAGGGGTGCAGCTGAGTGAGTGTGGCTAACCCTACACAGGCTAAAAGACCTACTAGCTGGAGGGGTGCAGCTGAGTGTAGCTAACCCTACACAGGCTAAAATACCTACCAGCAGGAGGGGTGCAGCTGAGTGAGCGTGGCTAACCCTACACAGGTTAAAAGACCTACCAGCAGGAGGGGTGCAGCTGAGTGTGGCTAACCCTACACAGGCTAAAAGACCTACTAGCAGGAGGGGTGCAGCTGAGTGAGCGTGGCTAACCCTACACAGGCTAAAAGACCTACCAGCAGGAGGGGTGCAGCTGAGTGAGCGTGGCTAACCCTACACAGGCTAAAAGACCTACCAGCAGGAGGGGTGCAGCTGAGTGTGGCTAACCCTACACAGGCTAAAAGACCTACTAGCAGGAGGGGTGCAGCTGAGTGAGCGTGGCTAACCCTACACAGGCTAAAAGACCTACCAGCAGGAGGGGTGCAGCTGAGTGTGGCTAACCCTACACAGGCTAAAAGATTAATTTCCCCTCGGGGATCAATATACCAATATGGTGCGTGACACCAAATGATTCTGAGGCTTATACTGATAAGGAGACCAGTTAGTTGGCTCTTCCTCGCAGTGTGTTTGAACCTCAGATGATGTTTACTTTGACAGCATGGCTGACATAAAGCAGGCAGGCTGAGCTGGAGGGCCGGTTGACATGGACACAGTAAATATAGCTGGGAGGCAGCATTTTGCTAACAGTGCTAAAGCTGCAGCTATGTGGTCGCCATATGGCCGGAGTCAATCTGTGCATTTTGCATTTTCGGCTTTTAAGCTGACACCAGAGGGACTTACAGCGAACACAAAAAGCTTCAATTCCGCGATCACATTACGACGTTACTTTACGACATTAGATTACAAGCATCACAAGGGCAAGGGTCAAAAGCACACACTCTTTCAACCCGCTGATTCTACAGAGTGACTTGTGTTTGAAGGAGATGAGATGTGGTGTGGTCATTTTTTATCCTGTCAGGGCTAAGCTAGCTAACAGGCCGGTAAATCACTGTGGCCCCTAAAGGGAGGCTGCATGTTAGCAGGAGTGCCTCAGGGCCAGAACAATGGCTCGCTCTTGTCTTGTTTGTGCAGGAGGAAGCCTTAGCTACCACATAGCTGATTGGTAAGGCCGCGGCGCTGGATCTAAATGACCAGGAAACCGCGGCTCCTATTGCATTGTGGGCCAGGAGGAAAAGTGAAGGGAACGGAGAATGGGTTCACGTGTTTGCCCGATGCCTCCAAAATGTCTATAATGTTAGCTTACAAAACATCATCCTCATAGAACAAGTTTTCAGGTTGCCTGCCCTACACTGCTGCATACCTCCACTTCATGCAATTTCACAGTATAACTCTGAAACACATTAAATAATACCTAATACATTATTTAGGCATGTTTACTCATGTTTACTTAGGCATGTTTACTCATTTGTTGCCACTGGTTATTGTGTCATTGTACTAGTCCTCATATAACTTGGTTACACCCACTTAGGCTTCAAACTAGGGATGTCAATTTTCGGTTAATTTCACTTTCGATTAACCGACGCTAATAATCGATTAACCTATCGGTTAATTCATAATTTTTTAATATAAAAAAAAAAAAAAAAAAAAAAAAATTGTCTATTTACTCAATGAGCTCATGCCCAAACAAGGCGTGTCTATTTAGATGCTGAAATGTTAATGCTTTTTGTGTTAGAATTATGCCTTTATTTTTTGTTGGCTTTGCTGAAATTTACAAGTTTATAGACACGCCTTGTTTGCAGAGATGGGCGAAAATACATCATAAAGTATTTTGATACAAATTACAAATACTTGCTCAAAAAATGTATCACAATACAAATACAAAATACCTGTCTGAAAATGTATTTGAGATACAAATACGTATTTTGTATTTTGAAAATACATGAAAATACATTTTATAAAAACTTATAAAGAGCTGCAACGATTAGTCAATTCATAGATGAATTGCCAAATATTAAATTAATTGCCTATTTTGATGATCTATTAATCATTTAGAGACATTTCTTTAAGGAAAATGTCCTAATTCTCTGATTTCAGCTATTCAAAAGTGAAATATTCTGGTTTCAACCTGTTGCTCGTTGAACAAGTCGGCATTTATCACCTCAGCTGCAACGTTTACAGACGGGTACATAGACGCGCTGTGTTGTGTCCCTTTTTACAGTCTATGGTTGTGTCAAGCTAGACGTAACGGGGGAAGAGGACAGCAGAAGGAAGCATCATGGTGCATCATGGCCGCCAAAAATAAGGTGGATTGGCCATACAATTTGTCAGGGCAAAAGTAAACAAACCCTGCCACTAGTCATTTGTGTCTGTTTGTGATGTCGCTGGTAACGAGACAAGATAAGCTAGCTAACTGTTACAGCTAGCAAGCAGCTTCTTCTTCAGCGGGAGCTTCCAAAACAGGAAATAACCAAAAAAATCAACACAAAAAACCATGTGCTTCCTCCGACTAGTCCGGGTGGTGTTCACACCAGAAATGGGCCGCTCCAGAGTTCGCTTGAGAGCGGACCGAGACCACCTCTCACAGGCGAACCAGAGCGCGGTTTTTAGTCCGCACCAGAGTTCGAGTAGGAGCGTTCACACCGACCCTATGGACCGTACTAAAGGGGAAAGGTCCGATAGACCGGACTAAACAAGGCTGGTGTGAACCCGCCCTTAGTTGTTTTTAGTACAACTAATTTCTCCATCTTTTCACATCAGGTTTCAGTTCAGTTAGTTGTTTTTCAATACACCTTATTTCTCCATCTTTTCATATCAGGTTTCAGTTCAGTTTAGTTCACTTAGTTGTTTTTAGTACAACTAATTTCTCCTATTCAAATCAGGTTTCAGTTCAGTCCAGTTAGTTGTTTTTTAGTACAAGTAATTTCTCTGTTTATTCATATCAGGTTTCAGTTTAGTTCACTTAGTTGTTTTTAGTACAACTAATTTCTCCATCTTTAGTTTTAACCTGTGTCAATGTTTACATGTGTCAATTTGAGAATAAAAAGAAAAATGTATTTTATGTATTTGAAATACACAAAATACAAGATCTGAAAGTATCTTGATACAAATTACATCTCATTTTTCTCTGCCCAGCCAAATACAAATTACAAAATACAAAAAAGTAGTTGAAATACGTATTTCAAATACAAGTATTTCAAATACTGCCCATCTCTGCTTGTTTGGGCATGAGCTCATTGAGTACGTAAATAGACAAAAAAAATTATTATTTTTTATTTTTTATATTTTTTTATATTAACTGATAGACCGACAGCAATAACCGAACAACGACGTTAGCGACGGTTAATCAATTAACGGTTAACCGTTGACATCCCTACTTCAAACAAATGCGTAGCTCCTATGATGTGTTTTATTTTGACAGTCTTAATGTCTACAGTATGCCTGGACCCATGGTATCCATTATCAAGACTTATGTCTGCTACTTAGGACTAATAGGAACCTTTTTCGGAAGTCAGGATCGCCTGTGTTGCTGCAAGTCGTTTTAAGCAGGGAAATTGACTTGACACCTGAAGGGTGCGATATCAAAACATTATGGAGAATAACTGCTACCTGAAATGCAGTCATGAAGATGATCACACCCTATGTTCTTAGGGTTGGCTAATAGCTAGTAACCAAACACACACTGATGTTATTATGTGGACATTACATGGACTTGTACACAAGTTCACCCTGTATTTA
>NC_139634.1:34963180-35028180 GCF_964638095.1 Poromitra crassiceps | reverse complement strand
TCCATATCTATTCTAGGATTTAACCCACATCCAATACCAATATGAACTGACAAGGGGGAACGGGGAACAACTTCCTTTTGGAGCCAGCCTCAAGTGGCCATTCGAGGAACTACAGTTTTTATCACTTCTCCATAGGCTTCATCTGTCCAAGCCCGAGCTTGCCGCCTGGGTCCATATCAGAATTGTAAAAAAGAGAAAAAAGGTTTCATGCACCTTTTGGAAAAACAAAATGAGGAAACATAGGTCTGTGTCACACGTAAGGGAAAAAATAATCCGGAGCCTTTGAGAGAACTGAACCCTACCTGCTCACTCGTCACTCTGGATAGGAGCATCAGATAAGTGCCTAAAAATAGACATGGAAATGTAGTGGTAATTGATTGTACTGATATTAAAATGTCTGACTCTGTTGAGCCGCGCCTCCACCCCTCCTCTCTCTCTCTCTCTCTCTTTCTCTCAGCCATACAAACAATAGAGACAGGTTACCTTGTAAAAGCAAACCTGAAGGGCAAACACTACAGATTCCACAAGGTATTAGATCACTGAGATCACATTGAGGAGCCCATGTCTTAACCTTTCCTTTCTCTTTCCCTCTCTCAATTCCAAAGGCAATGTGATCTCCATTGGGAAATTCCCCAGTTTTCTCCAAGGGCACAACTTTGAAAGAAGTAGTTCTAGGAATGCATTCGAAAGACTCAGAAATGACAGGAAAGTACAGGAATAATGCTGTGTGCACTTCATTGCACTATATAGAAGCCATATTACCATGTTTACAGCTCAAACATTATTTAGTACCGATTCGATCTTTAAAGCCATATTGATATGCCGCGTTCGATTATAAGTGGGATGTGGCAAGTTGCCAGTTGCTACTAGCAAAAATCAAATAAAACGCCACGATAACTCGGAGTTCCTACCCACAAACTTTGGTATGATTTCTCAACCCCCAGTAGCTCCCACCGCGTCATTTGACGTCATTTCAAGATGGCCACGCATGTTGTTTATGGTGAGAAACATCAAACTTTGATCAGATTGAATGAAACGCGTCATTTTGCGTCATGTTACTTGCTACTTCCCAGTGCAATCTCGAACGCAAATAGGTCAGATATGACGCGTACAGAAAACCACTATGCAACACAATCAATGACAGCCAAGATATTTTGATAGACTAGCACCATGTAGGAAGTAGTTTGAGAAGGAATAAGTAACATGTAGCATTTTTTTTTTATAAAAAAATATATATATATATATATATATATTTTTTTTTTACCTGAAAACTTTTCGCGGACCCCCTGGCAAAGTGCCACGGACCCCCATTTGAGAACCACTGCCTTAAACAACCCCACATCAAAAAATCACAACTATCCCTTAAATACCCCCCCACCTCCTCCACCCCATTTTTCAGGCAGCCTATCTATTCCTCTTTTTCTCCCTCCTCTCCTTCCCTGACTGCCCCCATGTCTCCCCAAAATTGCATATTGCAGCAGAACATTTGCATTTTATTGTACAGTAATTTGATCTATTTCTGCATCCATCTATTTATGTATCTGTATTTGTGCCTGCGTCTCATGGTGACTGCAGGGACTTCCAGCTCTGCTGTTGACATCCGTACAAAAGTGTCTCTGTGTTGAGTGTTTGGGCCTGTTGCCCTGGGATACGGCTCTGTGACGGCCCTCTTCAAGTGTGGCACGGGATGAGTGACAGCAGTGGAGAGAGAGAGAGAGAGAGAGAGAGAGAGATGAAGCCACTTGACATAGAATGAGAGAGATAGAAAGAGAAATAGGTGGGTTTGACAGTGATTTGCTTGACTGATTTGTTGATGACGACTGAAACTGTCATCTTCAAGTGGGAGTGATGAGAGTTTCGGTTTTAGTTTCAGTTTAAGGTCAAAGGCGCATGGTTTAGAAAGGCTAACTCAAGTGGCAGGTATTTTGATTTTAGTATTATTATTATTATTATTATTATTATTATTAATATTATTAATATTATTATTATTGACAGCTGTGCAGAAACGTCCCTTCTTGACTTTCCTAGAAGCACTCTCTTTAGAAACTAGTGCTTTTAGATTTTCAAAATCACAAGGAAACTGGGGTATGATTGATTTAACCCCAATTTCACCATTTTCACAAACTGTTTCCATGGAGACGAACTCTGATGCTCCATGCACCAGACTGATTCTCAGGATTTGCATAGCAGTTTATACATGTACCGGTAGGTTTAGCTTCCGTCTTCCTATTCACAAATTATGAAAATAGCTTTATGAAAACAGCAAAAATGTATTGGTTTTCTAGATAGATTTGGTTATCAGATCAGACTTTATTTATTCAGGGGAGTCTCACTGAGAGCAACTCTCTTTTTGAGGAGCGCCCTGTTCACATTCACACACACATTCATACCTGAGCTGCCCAGTACAACTGCAGTCTGATCTGCTGGCCATTGAGCAGCTCCACTGGAGCAGTTGGGGTTAAGGGCCTTGCTCAACGGCACCTAAGTGGTGGTGGTAATGAGGGAGGGGCTAAGGGGTTAAAGTCAGCTGTGTCGTTAACATCATGAAAACAGCACTGATGAGGTGCTGCGATGAAGCGCTCCCCTGCGTCCTGCCAGTGTTTTTCTGCCAAAAAAAGAAGCTATGTGGACACACCCCCTTAAAGGAACACTCAACAACTGATTTGCAATGCTTCAATGAGTTATTTTGTACATAATCTCACACATATCCGAAAACTGTCAACAGTTTTGTAGACATTCATTTAGTTTGACAATTAAGGCGCTGACAGGGTTCTGCGCAGCCTCGACTTGGAGCCTTGCCAGCGAGACTGTGCATACTCCAACGTAACTCTGCGCATTGGCTGCGGTACACGTCCAAAACACTAGGTGGCTTGTGGTACACTCATGTCCATTACATGTGACGCTATCGTGTTGTTTACCAAGAACTTGCAATCATGTCGGTGGGGGGACATTTTATTGTCCCTCCATTTCAAAACTCATTCCGGTGAGCCTGCAGAAGGCTTTGCTAGATGAGGGACAAGCACTGTTAAATGAGGAAATTGCATTTCCTCATTCCTCACAACAAGTACATCCAATCACAGCTCTCGTGCTGGTCACGTCACGTCCACGTTGACGCTGCGGAGTCACATTTTCCAGGAGCTGCACGTCCCCTCCGCCGAGCTGCGCCAATAGGACGGCCAGCTGCCGCGACCCCCACGGCGCAGTCAGCGCCGGCGATTTCGCGTGAGCATAAAACCAGTTTTATTGAGAGTTGATGACCCTGAATTCGATAAGGGTCATCTAAACAGCATTCTAGCTGCATTTTCCAAATTTGGCCTTTTTCAGAATTTAGCATTTTCCAATTAGGACGTGGGATATTCCAGTATCATTCTGGTTTTAGGAGGATTATTTGATCACGTATACAGCGCATTCAGAATATGCGTCTCAATCAGGGTTTTTACCGCAGTTTGCCATGCATCTTGCCTGTTTGCGGTCAGCTGATGTGTGCTAGAAGCTCTAGAAGTGGCGATATAATCATATAATCCATCATCTCTGGCATGCGAAAAGAAAAGCCCACATTTCTGATCGGGAGGAGATGAGAAACATGCCTAACCAGTGAAAGAGAGCGTGGCGCCCATTTAAGTCCAAAATGCTTGCGAGGTAAAAAAAAAAAAAAAAAAAAAAAAAAAAAAGTCCTACGCTACTTTTAATATGAAAAACGTTGATATCCGATTTTTGGATTATTTTCAGCAGCAAGCCCCTGAAATGGACCAGATAATACTGGTAAGAATAGAGTCAGGGCTGCTCTGTTTATTCTCAACAGAAAAACTCCTGTTGCTAATACCTGCATCTCACTCTCTCCCCCCCTCTCTGACATGTCAGCGAGGGCGAGCTACGGCTGCATGTAAATGGGAATATTAGTGGATTATTCATTTAGTGGGAATATTGTCTTTTTCCGAATATGGGCAAAAACCGGAATATTGTGTTCAGCATGTAAACATAGTCAAACATGCACAAATGACATCACTGGTCCACAACTTAATTCAAATCAACTCCCAATAACTGTTAAACTAATGTTTGCAAAAAAGGAGTGTTCCTTTAAGGTAAAATAGTTACATATTGGGGCTATACACAGTCTATCCTTTCTCTCTCTCTCTCTCTCTCTCTCACACACACACACACACACACACACACACACACACAGACACGCCCCCCCCTCTCTCCACACACACACACACACACACACACACACACACACACACACACACACACACACACACACACACACACACACACACACACACAGAGCTAGACAGACGGATGATCTGAAGACAAGAAAATCACAGATACTAAAACTAACAGACAGACAACATAACACACACAACGATCTGTGATTGCACATCCTTCCCCTCAGATACTCATATGTATCTGTTTTCGTAGTCTACAATATAACTCCAGTATCAGCTTTCTCTCTTTTCTTTTTCTTTTCAAGTCAAACAGTTTTATAAACTGCGAACAGATGTTAAGCTGTTAAGTCAAAAATGGCTTCGAAACTACACTTTGGAGGCATATGAGCACTTTTATAATGCCAAGCTGACCATACATACTGTCATAGAGAGCTGTTGATTGCCACACAGTATTTCAATTTGACCTCTTAAATTGTAACGAAAGGCCTGTAAAAGCAGACGACGCTCGTCACACAGCGTGCTGGGAGCTGTGAGTGGGAAAACACGGAGCGACTCCAGGCATCCTGTCTGGCTCGACTCTGTTTTTGTTTTGAGGGAAGTGTGAAGGAAGAGGCCGTCTCCAAGCCAAGCCGCTGTCTCCAAGCAGAGGCAAACTGCCCCAAAACGCAGCTGGATGTTGATGTTTGCCTCCCAGATCGGAGAGGGAGGGGGGGGGGGGGACACTTCAACACTGTTAAAAACCATTGTTATATAGGTCAGTGTTTGGTGGTGTCTTTTTCTTATTCCTGCAGATAATTGGCCGTCGTGTTGAGATGTTTCCAAAACAATAGCAGACAATATTTCAGCTACACATGACAGTAATCATCAGGTTTTGGTGTCAGTCAGGCTTCTATCTCACCCCACTGTTTCACACAAGGTTCAACCATCATACAGACGTGGAAATTAAAACGGAGAGAGAGACCTCCATCAACAGCTGCCTCAATAGACCAGAATGCAATGCAGCTACACTATGATGCATTTCCTGCTCTCTTGCTGTCACCATAGATATTATAATATGACTGCTAATAACATTTGTGAGTGCTCGCGCGTACAGTATCATAATAAACTGACGGTGGATCAGATCCAGGAGGCCCACACAGGGGAAGCACGGACAGGATAACAGTCCAGTGATCAGCCAATCACGGGGAGCTTTATTACACCCAGAACAAGAGGATTAATTTATTAATGCACGCGCACGCACGCACGCACGCATGTACACACACACACACACACATACATACACGCACACACACATACACACACACACACACACACACACACACACACACACACACACACACACACATACTGTACATACATGCACACACACATGCACACACACATACACACACACACACACACACACACACACACACATACACACACACACACACACACACACACACACACACACACAGGACTCAGCCAGGTTTTCTTTGACACGACCTTTAGACAAGGCCCGTTCTCTATTCAGCTCAGTAGACTCACTTTGCCCTGACAATAATTAGAGGACAGGAGAAGAGTTTAATTCAATCTCTGAAAGAAATTCAATATTGGCAATGTTCTTTTGTTTGGGCCAGTGTTGATAAATGAAGCGCTTTGTGCTTCTGCTGCTGCTGCTGCAGAACAGCCTATTCTCCTGCTCCCTCTCTGTGTTTTGCAGGGCAACGCCCATACAGTCATTATAGGCCATTTGAAAGGATAAAGTGAATGATGTCATAAGGATGCTTTTTATTTCAAGAGGAAATTTAAAAAAACTGTTGCCTTGAAGTTCAGCATTCAATAATTAAAATAAATATAGCTCTAGTCTGTAAAAGTTTTACCACATTGTTAACCAAGAAGCAAAGGCTATGTTACAGTACACGCGCCTTTGTCCTCATTTCCGAATTGTGTTACTGTTGCCTCAGGTCGCGGGTTCAGACCCTGCTCCGTCCCAGGTCCTTTCTGTGTGGAATTTGCATGTTCTCCCCGTGTTTGTGTGGGTTTCCTCTCACCATCAAAGACATGTATGTTAGGGGTAATACTCCTATCAGTGGCCCTGGCTAAGGCCTCGTTCACACCATACGCCGAAGCCTACGCAGCGCTATGGCAGTTTCATTTTGGCATCTTTGTTAACAGCCGTTCACACCGGCCGCACGCCACGCCACGCTGAAGCTATGCTGCAGCGATAGTTTGGGCTTCTGTTCTATTTTCCGAGCGTGCAGCGCGCTGCACCTGAGCTGCCAGGCATGAAGTCAATGCAAGTTGTGAACGGGGGGAGGGGCGAGTCGAGCGAGGCGCTGAGGAAAAGAGAGTGCTTCTGGTGTGACCGGTTTAGCGTGGCACTCAGCTTCTGTTAAGCGCTGCTTGTGAATAGCGCCTGGTGTGAACCGAGGGTAAGGCACTGGCAACCGAACTGGAGTTGGTTCCCAGGTTGCCCACTGCTCCAAGTTCTGGGAAGGTTCCTTGTAGAGGATGGGTCAACCGCTCCAAGGGACAGCAGTTGAGAATTAGCCGTCTGGCTAACACTGGTACGTTTAGAGCAATGCTCATTAATGCGCATTTGACACACATGCACAGGGTAACAATCACAAGACGTCACATCTGTTTTTGTTTCGAACAGATTTCAGTGACAGTTTGTTTCCTTGAGTTTTGACTTAATATAGGCGTCTTTCCAAACACCAATCAGGTCGGCTATTTGGCTTTCCTTCCGTTGTTGTGTCTCATTGTCCTCCATGCTAACACTGGCTTAGCCAAGCACAACGTGGACATGGATATGGACATGTGGTCCATATCCGATTTAAAAAATATGATGCTTATTTTAAAAATGTATCCGAATTGGGACTGCTACAGTGTGAACAGAGCCTATTACCTCTTGTCCTTTAGAAAGCTTTGTTATGGGTGGTCCTGGTGGTTCAGTGGGCTGTGGGGCATGATATGTAAGCGTAACGTTGTGGGTTTGAATAAGGTCCAGGACTTTTTTCACATGTTATCCCCCCCATCCTTCCTGTCTCTCTCTCTTCTTTCAATCATTTTGTAAGAGTTGGTGTCACTATTTTGAAAGGATGGACATTTCATTTGGGTCTGGATTTGTAGCGTTTTAGTTATTGGAAAACATACTTAACTGCAGTTCTAAGGCCTCATACACTTTCTGTAGCATGACTGCTGGTTGACTATGATTGGCATAAATAGATTTCTCTGAAGCTCTATTACAGTATGGCATTGAACCATGGTGAAGGTTCCCTCGTGCTTCACTGTTGCCATGTGTAGCGAGCAGCAGATCACCTTGTAAAGTCATATGTTCTTCTTTAAATATGGATAGATGCTAAGAGTCACTCATGTTTCCAATTGATGGTTTAAAACTCTGTAATTGAACCACTCAGTGTTTTCAAGGGCAGATACCTCAAGGCCTCTTTTGGGCCTTGATCTGTCAATCTTTCAGACTAGTGGGGCTCAAAACAGCACCTATAGGTCGCTTCCGGAAAGAAGCGCCAAAATTGGCACAAATACTCCTTGTGGAGTGTTATTTTGATAAAAGTAACTGGCCACGCAGAAATTTTATTTTTTTCCAAGATGGCCGCCATTTCCAGCCTGAAAACACTATTTTGGGGGCAACTTTGGGTAGAATTTTCCAATATGAATGATCTTGTTATCAAACCATACATTTATGACCACAGAGAAGCCAGATTTATTCCATGAAAATTTCAAAATGGCTGCCATTTTAAAGATGGCTGCCATTTCTGCCATTTTTACCATAGGATTTCACTGTCCAGGGCGATTTTGATGATTCTGGTTTCAAATGACAGGTTTTTAACTATGGAAATATCAAAATTATACATCAGAAATGATTTGTATATCTCCTTTTGCCATTTACTCTGCATACATTTTCAAAGTAATCTGAAAATATGCATAAACAACAGTATTTTAGAGATTTAGTATTTTAGAGTAAATGGTAAAAGGAGATATACAAATGATTTCTGATGTATAATTTTGAAATTTCCATAGTTAAAAACCTGTCATTTGACACCAGAATCATCAAAATCGCCCTGGACAGTGAAATCCTATGGTAAAAATAGCAGAAATAGCAGCCATCTTTAACACATTGAGTGCCACAGCGCTTCAGTAAAATTGTCTGGAGCCTGTGCCAGATTCACTTCCATTCAGTTGAAAACAGCTATAGCATTTTTTCTATTAGGGCTATATTGACAGGGCTGGACTTTAATGAAACATTGGACACTCCTGCTTCTTCCAAAGAAGAAATTTTGTTTCTAGACAGTTCCATTATGAAATTACAGCCTCTGAAAGAAGAGCACTTTCAAGGGTTTTCTGCATTTTCTTTTTACTTTTCAAGATATAGTCACTTTTATGAATACTTTTTGCACTCTAATTTCGAGCACATTCACTGACTCTGGCTGGTGTTTTCTGATGTGGTGGCGTGGTGTGGTTCTGTGCAGCCTGCGTGCCCCCCCCCCCCTCCACCTCTGAGCTGCGGGCTCCTCCCCACACGCACACAGTCTGTTTTCTGACTCCGTTTTTGCCCGGATCCCAGCGCAACAAGGAAATGCCAAACGCGACTGAACGAAAAGGTTTGGCCGTTCGGCTTCGGGTGCTGGCTTTCTGGCAGGGAATCGTGTGGAGAAACTATATGCAGACAGTTAGATAGAAGCAGAAGAGCTCAGTTGTGGGCGCGGAAGCAGCCAACTGTCAGCTGCAGACAGAGCAATCTATACGGCTCTGGCTGCAGCATGCATCGGTTTCCCCTTTGATCACGTCTTTCCCTGCTTTCTCCTGCACAAAGTAAAGGATCTGAGGTGTGTGGCGCAGCTCCCGTGTAGATGTTTAAGGTGGCGCCGTGTGATCCCTTGAAGGGATTCATGCTCACTGGCTAGGTACGACCTTAAACAGCAGAATTATGGAATAATATGAATTATGATTTTAGGACGTCCACAGATGTCCTTGGCACTCCTCGTTACTTTTTTTTAGGACGTCCACAGACGTCCTTGGCACTCAATGTGTTAAAATGGCAGCCATTTTGAAATTTTCATGGAATAAATCTGGCTTCTCTGTGGTCATAAATGTATGGTTTGATAACAAGATCATTCATATTGGACAATTCTACCCAAAGTTGCCCCCAAAATAGTGTTTTCAGGCTGGAAATGGCGGCCATCTTAGAAAAAAATAAAATTTCTGCGTGGCCAATTACTTTTATCAAAATAACAGTCCACAAGGAGTATTTGTGCCAATTTTGGCGCTTCTTTCCGGAAGCGACCTAAAGGTGCTGTTTTGAGCCCCACTAATGGTAAAAATAGCTGAAATGGCAGCCATCTTTGAAATGGCAGCCATTTAGAAATTTACATGGAACAAATCTGGCTTCTCTGTGGTCATAAATGTATGGTTTGATAACAAGATCATTCGTATTGGACAATTCTACCCAAAGTTGCCCCCAAAATAGTTTTTTTGGGGCGGGAAATGGCGGCCATCTTGGAAAGATCGAGATTTCTGCGTGGCCAGTTACTTTTATCAAAATAACAATCCACAAGGAGTATTTGTGCAAATTTTGGCGCTTCTTTCCGGAAGCGACCTATTTTACATTGAAAGTGCATTTTTTGAGCCCCACTAAGACCACATAAAGCAAAGAAGTCTGTTTTTTTATAGGTCCAAAATTTGAGGCTTGTTTCCACTGACGGCAGTGGCTGCAGCCTTCATATCTGCTCAGAACTAAAGGGACGTTTGACAGTTTAGATCTGGTTAAAATTGTGGATCTGTCCTGGAAAATATCCTTTATAACCAATTAGTTGCTTTGGGAACTGCAAACTGGGTTTCAGGGAAAATTTAAATATTGAATTTAATTGAGTATATTTGGCATACAGTACTGTAGACATATGAAAATACCCAGACACATACAGTACATGTAATCAGAGAATATTACATGAAAGTATTGGAAATACCCATTTAATATGTTACTATGTTGAACACAAATGATAAATAATGGGCACCAGTAGGTGAAATTGCACAAATAAAATACAATTGCAACCAATAACAGTAAGCAATTCTTTAACATACATACAAGCATGTAGAGCCATGACCAAGGACACAAATTGAAAACATTTATTTATGTGTTTATTTATTTATTTATTAAACCTAACAAAAAAGCATCTGACAAAATGACCAAAAGATATACCGGTACTTGTTTCTCTTTGGAGTTTATATTCACTTTTCCTATGATAGATGCACTCATAAATCCATAGGTCAGACGTTGAGTGCCCAAGAATGCAAGTGGAGGTGAACTCCAGTAGCACATGTGTTGAACATCTTACAGAGGAATTCTTTAAACCAGGTATCCATTACCTATTTTTGCAGATATTGAATCACGGAACACACTTATGAAAAACAGTCAAATGAAGGCAGAAGTGTTTAGTATGCTAAAAGGTACATCGCTGGAATTGTCACTGCTTTCCCTTGAATGCACATTTGAAATGGATGCTCATTTCTCTCTCTTGAGACTCTCACAACAACATCGTGCGGAGGAATTTAAGACTGCAAATGGGGAAAGTCCTTGAGCGATGCACTTCTGCAAAGCCAGGTGTTCCCGCTGACATTAAAGAGCTGGCATTGTGTTGGAAATGGGATAAATACGCAGCAGCATCCTAAGTGGATTCTTCCCAAACAGTAGTCTAGAATTTAGTCATTACGAGCCGTACAATAGAAACACGACTGTGATTTATGCTACCTTCCATAAAAACAGGCCGTCAACCTGCTCACGCTTTGAGTTATGTTCACCCGAGCTGTCGGAATGCACCGCAGACAACACAATCATGCACTTCACTTTAACACCACTGGGGACGTTCAGATTCAAAGTGATACTTTTATACAGAGATTGGGACTCTCTCCAACTTTGTCTGTCTCTCTGTCTGTCTGTTTGTTTCTGGACACCTGTGTTCTGCTAGGTGGAAACTGAAAAGACGGCATTGTGTTTTAGAAAGGTCATGGCAGTAATTGTGTCGACATGGCAGTTAGGCTATTGATAGTATTCGGTTACATGTAGATCACACGGCCATCTTGGTAGGGAAATAACAGGTGATTGTAATCAATTAACAGGTGATTACAATCAAATGACCCAGACAGCCAATGAGCTGTGTGTATTGTAGCGCCATATTGGTAGGAAAATGCGTGTGACATCATGGGAATACCATGAATGTATTGCTGTATAACTGTACAACTGCTGTATTGAAGCCTCTTAGAAGTCTCTCTACTCTGGATAAAACAGTGAGTCAGCAGGTCAATGGCTCGCTCTGGGACATTTAAAGTATAACAATGGCCATTTTAATCCCAGATGGGATTTATTATTACTCAGAAGTTCTGAGTGATAATCAACCTATTTATGTTTTATTAGTCAGAAGGTATTAAAACATAAATAGCTACATCACAGTGTTGCCAGTTGGCAACATACATTTGATTGTTTAAAAAAACTATTTTTGTTGCAGTGGTGAATGTCTTTCCAGAGAGTGGTTAAGTGGAGGTGAAATTGGCATATTGCGTTCTTTTTTCTCTCGAGTGGCCGATGACATCAGTGATGACATCACAATTGTTCAAGTGACATCACTGATGACATCACAATTCATTATTTTATGACATCACTGATGATGTCACAAATCGTGACTAACACCACCCGCCCACCTTAGGCAATTTTAATGATTGATTGATGATGATGATGATGATAGTTGTCTTTATAGTTTTCATTCTAAATGTGAATGGGCCTTCACTCCCACCTCTGCTCTTCCCAACAGGCCGTGGCAGCGACTCCGAGTGCGACGCCCCCTCCAACAGGAAGCAGCCAGACGTCCGTAAGGATGACATGTTGGCACGGCGGACCTCGGTCAGCGAGCCGCGGGCCGCCCTGCCTTTCAACCAGTACCTGCCCAACAAGAGCAACCAGAGCGGCTACGTGCCCACGCCGCTACGCAAGAAGAAGAGCCAAGACAAGGAGGAGGGGGGTGGACGCAAGAGCTGGAGTACCGCCACTTCGCCAATAGGGGGAGACAGACCTTTCAGGTGAGTGCTGTCACCTGAAAAGAGCAAGTCTGATGAGAAATTAGGAAGTCTCATTTTGTCTATCATTCCAGTGCTCTTTCATTGACCTCATGCTATTTCCTAAATGACCCAGAAATAAGGAACATACATTGGCAAACTTTTGAAGATGATTGGGTTATTTAAAAATTAAAATACAACAGAAAGACATTTAGATTGATAACATTTCTACATTTAGGCAGAACAAACAGCAAACAAGTGGTTCCAACTCAATTTCTCAAATCAAATTTAACTGAAAATCTCCCAAGGCTTAGAGGTATAAACATGAAACCGTGAACTACTTTGCGAGCCAAAATAGTTTTTTCTTTCCCTGGACAAACTTCTGCATAGGAGGCACGGAAGCTGAATGAGTCTTTTAATTTGTCAATTTAGTGAGAGCATAATTTGACACTAACTGAACAATTTATTATAGTGACCTTTATTGTGAATAACAACTGTAGGCAGTCCATTAAATAGGCCATCATTCTGTTCACAAAACCTAAGAGCATATTTCTCTCTTATTACAACGTAGACAAAACAATCCTCTTGCTTTGTTTGTTTTTTCGCCTACAGGTGTTTGCATAAAGGAATCGTCTGTTTTTCATCCATTTCTGTGTGTGAAGTGTTTTTCTTACATTTTAAAATCATTTCCAATCAGGCCACTTCCTACACGATGTAATTCCCGCATATAGACCACAGGAATAACAAGGTCCCGGTTTAAGAAGAGAAATTGAAAAACAAAGAATTGCATGTAGCAAGACATTAAGGTACTCACAACCCTTCAAAAAGCAATACTATATAGTATTATTTTGTTTCAGTGTTGTGCTATTCAATCATTTCGTCGGACTAGGTGTCACTTGTTTGAAATAGTGCACATCTGGAATCAAAGTCCTCAGCTGTTGATTATTTTTCTGCTGTCCAGCACTGTACAGTTAGGAGTGGCTGATGGAGGCCAGATGTGCGTTTACATTGGCCGAGACTCTGGTCGGAGGGGGAAACCTGTGCGTGAAATCTGCTGCGTAGACACGAACGAGAGCGAGATGAAAGTCTGAAGGCCTTACATACTGTAATGGCATTTATTGGTTTGGCATGTCACTGTGCTGAGAGCTCCAGAGACACCAGTAGCATTACCACTACACCACCGTACCTCCCCACACCAGTATCATTTTGTTGATGTTGATGATACTACACCAGTATCATTTTGTTGAGGAATTCATCATCGATGGCTCTCTCACTGTCAAAGTTTCCGATTTCTGCTTGCTAAGTGACTTCCTTTCTCAGGGATCAGATCAGATCAGATCAGATCAGATCAGTGGTAATATTAGTAGTACTGTAGTAGCAGAGTAGGTGCCGCGAATGTATAGGTGAGTAATAATAAGGTTCAACTGATATGGGTATTTGAAGGCCGTTACCAATGTTTTTGGATTAAATCTATTCATAATTGATATTTTGTGCCAATATTCAAGATCTTTAATTTACCATTTTCACGGCAAGAAATGACAGGTATTCAGTGCCCCCTAACCTGACGCTGCCAGTCCAGAGGATTTGTTTTGACAGAACCAGGCACTTTTCAAAAAACTACTTGACAGGTGATTGGATAAACCATCTGTCTATCATATCTATCACGGGCTCGCTTCTCGCTGTCGTCACACCTAAAGCCCGCCCGTAACTGCCTCTGGATGCTGATTGGTGCAAAGCACTGGTGGTTCAGATTCAAACCAATAGATTGGAGCGTAGCACTATGGATTTGTCATGTGATCAGGATCTCACACGAATCCAGCTGCCTTGCAAGGTTGAGTGCTTGTTGGTCTGCCTTTCATTTCCTTTCATATTTACTGGTATCCATCCATCATATTGAGCCGTGTGACATTGAAATACATAAGTATAATTTCATTATTTATTTTGTTTTGTTTTTTATCCTCCTCCATCTCATTCTCCATACTTTTCTGTTTCCCTTCCTGCCTCCTTTACCTTGTGTGTTTCCTCCTTCCTTATTTTGGTTTTGTAACATGCAACTTGTTCCCCATGTCTTGCGACTGTCATCTTATGGTTATGTTTGTTTCTTTTGCGTGCGTTGGGATGACTCCTTCCTTCCCAGTCCAAATGAGGCCCCTAGTTTAGAAGCCTCGCCCCCGAGTGCATCCCCGACCCCACCCCCTGAAACCCAGGCCCAGACTCAGCAGGAGGAGGAAGGGGAGCGGACTCCTTCCACACCCTACTCGGAAGTCCTTGAGGCGGGCTTGAGGAGGAGCAGCCTCCCCCAGGCCCACGCACAGCACCCCAGGGAGACTGTAGCTTGCCTGACCGTCACCTCCACCTCTGAACAAAGGTCTTCACCACCTTACACATTTTCATAGTCATAGATTCTGATTTGTTGTTTTCCCCAAATCCAACCAAGTGGAAAAGCAGTTCTTCCCCTGTAGAGATTTTTTGATTTTGCCTTTATTGATTCAAATAAGCTGACTTGTTTTTGCTCTTGCTCTGCTGTAGTAGAGTGGGAGTCTGATATTGTTTCTGAATTTTTGCAGAGTTGGCCTGAATAAGCTTGGGCCATTTGAGCTATAGTGCTTTATTGTAGCTGATCTTTTGTTTATGTTTGTTTTGTTTCATTTCATTTCACGGCACTTTGTCACTGTTGTTGTTATGTGATAGGGTCAGTTCAAGTGATATACAAATCCACTTATTATTATTAACACAACTATTCTGGTTCATGAAGTCAGGCCTGTTTTCTCCCCACTTCAACTCATCCATCCTCAACTCCATATCTCCTGACTTTAGAAATGCTAAACTGTATGAGTTGCCTTTGACATTTTCGCCCACGTGATGAAGTAACTCGACAAAGTGTCATCCCCGTTCCTTTCACAGCCACTGTTTCCCTCCGGCCCTTTTCCTTGTTGGCACTGTCACTGTCCAGATCACGGTTTCCATTACTCTTAAACTGCCATTCTTTTCCAGAGGAACTCACAATGACTGATCACGTCGTCAGTGTCTTGCTTAAGGACACATAGCTGTTGATGGATGAATTACCTGTGGGGATTGGACCTGTGGTTTTTTGGATACAGAGTTGTGCAGTACAGAGTCTGGTAACATGGTGGCGATAATGAGCAGTCGAGACCCAATGCTATTGTATGTCTCATAGCTCAAAAGTGCAGGATGATGGTCCAATTTAATGTTTCTCAAAAGACGTCTGTGTTGATTTAAAAAAATATATTTTTATTAACAATTGTCTCATAACAGGTAACTGGTGTTATTTCACAATCCAGTCCAGTCTCTGTTACCTCTCAAGCAGAAATTTTATGTGCAGTCCTGTTGGAGGAATATTAGGGTTTGCAGCTTTTTCTTGCACAAACGTTACAGTGTCGAAAAGCTTGGCTTGTCAGTGTTTCGAGGGAGTGAAGAGATTTCTCAGTCGAAGTCTGGGCTCCAAGGACATTCAGAGGAGGTCTTCCAGGATGTTTCTAAGAGGCTTTGATATCAGCTCCTGCTTCACTTGGTAACAGCTTGAATCTCTCCGGGAGAAAACTCAGGCCAGACTTGGGGCACTTTTAGTCTTCGCCAGGAGTTAACACTCTTGGAGGATGTATCACATCAACAAGGATATACATTATCACAATAATGTGTGCTGTCCCAGACTGGATTACATGACAATGACACACTTTTTTTAAGAGCACACTGTTGCTGAGATGGTTGTAGACGGTTGTTTATGTCTGTCTGCTGTGTGTGTGTGTTTGTATGGAAGTAGGGAAGAGCTGACAAGTGCAATGCAACATTAGGCCTGTAGTTGTATTTTTGCCTATATTTGTAAAGTTTGTTATGCTGGGTGAAACATACATTTGCACTGATCTATTCTACATTAATAAAACAATTAGTAATTGATAAATCGAAATTAAATAAGTAAATAAGAAAAATATTTTTTAAATGTGGACCAAGATTGCCAGTGCAGTGATTCAAACACAAACGAGTGTTTCCTCCAATAATGTCACATTAGACCTTCCCCTCTCAGACTGTTGCCATACTGTACTGCAACAAACGCTGGGAACAAAGCTGTACAAACACACAAATAATAACGCACACATGCATGCACACAAACGTGCATGAGTGGGTGTGTACACACACACACACACACGCACACACACACACACACACACACAGGGAATGCAAACATGCGACCCACCCTCAGGATGTAAGGAAATGAGGCCTTGTTCCTCCGCTGACCCTGAGTCTGCAGCTGGACCGGCTCTCCCTCCTCCCTGCCAGCCAGCCAGCCAGCCAGCCAGCCAGCCACTCTGGGACTTTACAGTCTGATAAGCAGCCTCCCAGAAAGCAGCTGTTTATCACAGGATGACAAACAACATTCAATGACATTTGCCCTGGCTTTGTGATTCAAATGTGTTTTTTGCAACCAGTCGGCTCTGGGGGGGGATTTGTGACCATGCTATGCTATTTTCTCTCAGATTTATATCTTCAGAGTCTACAGTTAGGCTCCTGCAGAGGAATGCAGTCTGATGATATGGGATGATAACCTGCCAACGAGACGCTTTTAGTTGACTTTTTGGCCTGACATGACATGGGATGATAACTTCGCCAATTCTCTCAGCAGTACTCCAGCTCGCTCGTGCTCGGAGGAAATCTTCCTTCGGCCGCCGACCTTGTCGACGTGCGCCACGCCGACGAGCCCCGTCGACACGTCCAGGAAGCTGCCGCCGCCGCCATTGCCTGTGATGGACAGGGAGGAGGCGGGCCCGAGGAAGAGAGTCCTCCTGTTAGTGGCAGACCCGGGCCGAGACGACATGTGGGCCCGGCGGACCCTGGGCCTGACCTCGCCCAAACTCGGCACCGCCCCGAGCCCCACTTCCCTCCTTCCTGTGCCCACGAGCCCACGGAAGGCGAGGGCGCTGAGCGAAAGCCACGAGCCGCAAAGACCGCCTTCTTGGCTGGACGACGATCCTCCGGCAACGTGAGCCCCCCTCTCGTCCAGCAAATGTTATGAATTTCCATGTTGAACTAGAACTGCATCCTACGTTTAACCCCGAGCGACCTACAACTCCCATGATCCTTCTGAATACTCTCTCTCAGCATGCGACCCTTGACCCCAGGCGGCAATGCTCCCATTTGGATGACATCCCGACTGCAGCTACCTGAAGATTGCATGACGATTGTTGTTTATGTACATGAGAATGCATGAAACTCTGAAAGATATAATCCTGATATTTCTTTCCCATTTCCTTTCATTCTGTTTTTAGTTGCTGTTCTTTAACAATTCGGAGATGACAGAAGTCCAAAGAATGTGGTCTTTGATTAACTATGCATGACCCATAGGTGGCGACCTTTGGCCCTTTCAGCAGGCCCAGAGGAGAAATAACTCCCAACTAAATCTCACTTGAATTTGAACGCATTTGAAGTAGGATTCTGCTTGTTTTTGTGCTAAATACATTTGGCAGTGCTTGCATGCATGTACGCATCTTTAAATACATGCCAGCCATTGTTAAGCCATTGTTAAGCATCCCATGTATGCCAGTATGACAACAGAAGAAATGGTGACCTTTGCTTTAAAGGGATACACCACTTTTTCGGGAGTTTAGCTCATTTGCCACATCCCCCCCACATAGCCAAGATACACCATGCCTTACCGGCACTGTCCGCACAGTTTACAGTGAGCTACAGTCATGAAGTTAGTTAGGATCGCCATAGAATGGAGGGTAATGGTACAGCTGTTAAAAATCCGCCAAAACACACATCTCACGGTGCCAAAATACATGTTGTGCTTCGGGTACTCACCACATGATGAAATATTAATCCAAAATGCACATAATCTGTCTTTTTGGAAGGAAACGAAGTTGGTGGCTTTGTTTGGAAAGGAGTGCCGGCTACCTCTTTTCCTTCCAAAAAGACCGATTATGTGCATTTTGGATTCATATTTCATTGTGTGGTGAGTGAGTACCTGAAGCACAACATGTATTTTGGCACCGTGAGATGTGTGTTTTGGCAGATGTTTAACAGCTGTACCATTACCCTCCATTCTATGGCGATACTAACTAACTTCATGACTGTAGCTCACTGTAAACTGTGCGGACAGTGACGGTAAAGGCATGGTGTATCTTGGTAATGTGGGGGCGATGTGGCAAATGAGCTAAACTCCCGAAAAAGTGGAGTGTCCCTTTAAAACACAATCTCTCTGGTCTTGATTTAGTGAGGCTTCTTTTCATTGAGTCTCCTCTCTCTCTTGTGGCAGCTTGTAAAGTAAACCACAGGCCACACGTTCTCTCTCACACCCCTCCCAACATCACAGAGCAGCTTCGTAAAAAAAGACTGTGTGTGAAGACCTCTGTGGTTGAGGCCAAAACTTATGGTGGTCACAGACATCCTTGATGTTGCTTTTATACTATCAATAAAAGATGCATGTTTTTTTTTATTAATAGTTTAGTGTCAGCTGTGTGCCAAGATCATTGCCATATGAATATATTACACACTAGCAGGGCCTTTTGGATTGCAGTGCTGTATTGAACTTGTTTTCTGTTCTGGATGTGTTGTGGATAAGACTGCCCCCTTGTGACCGGTTTGTAGTTCAGCATTCAGCACAAGAACTGACAAATACATCTGTGTGGTGTGCATACACTGCAAAAACTGACAAACTTGTTATGTTATTTGATCTTATTTCCAGACATACCAAACTGATGTTAAGATTTTATTTATTTATTTATTTATTTATGTATGTATGTATGTATGTATGTATGTATGTATGTATGTATGTATGTACTTATTTATTTATTTACGTATTTATTTATTTTTTTATTTTTTTATTGTAGAATCTTACTGCACTGGCCGATAATTTAACCGGTTTCAGCAAATTTGACTTTTTATTTTATTTTAGATTTTCTCAGGATAATGTCATGTGTTTACTTGGTAGGACATGAAATTGTCCTGGAGAAAGTTTCTTGTTTGAAGATTTTCTTCACTCTTTTATGATGATTTCTTGAAAGAACATGTATGTAAGTGAAATGTATCGAAACCAACAAGATTGTCAGCCTGTGCAGTGAGACAATTTGACTGAAAGTATCACATAATAAGCTTCATAGGTCTGGAAACAAGATAAAATCACTGGACAGCTTGTCATTTTTTGCAGTGTAGACACAAAACAAGGCATACATGTATAAAACCTATCTTCATCAAGTGCATTATCCGTACATATTCCGTCTCATGAATCTTTCATAAATTAACCCATTGTGAGCTGTGAGATGTGCCATATCTCAGTGTCTTGATGGTCACATGTGTCGATGATGTGTTTCTGGGTTGAGTGTCCCTGTGTTCATGTGTGATTGTGCTCTCTCTCCATGCTCTCTGGCTCCTGTAGATTCAGCCGCGCTGCTAGTGTGTCAGACGAGCCACCGTAAGTCGTCCTTTTTACCCCCTCGGACTCAGTGACGCCTGCTGGCCCAGCGCTGCACTGCACTGCACAACAAGTCTTTCCCAACAAGTCGTTTTAATCACGCATTGAGTCTTACAATTGCATTTCTCTTGATACAAGTGAGAAAATCACAGGTAATTTCACTCAATTTCAAAACAGTCTTACTTCTTTCGAGAATATCTTCAAAGTAGTTGGGGTAATACTGTAGGATGTGTGCAAATATGGGTTTTTGAAAGCTGATACTGATATTTTTTGGTTTGAAGCTGCCAATGGCCGATATTTTTTTAATATTTTAGTGTTCATATTTTATTCATACATCTTTAAATTTGACTGTCTAATGTTCAGTGTTTTCCTCAAAACTTTAGTCAAATGAAAAGCTCAAATTAATTAATAATGTGCAGGGAAAATAAAAGAAGAAGATTTGACAGGTGTGTATGTTTGTATGTAATTCAGGTCAGAGGAGCGTCCATCATCTCTGAGGTGGACGAGATGATTATTTAAGTCAAATATTGCTCCAACACTTGTTTCAAGATCATCTGATTTGATTCAGAGGCAACTTTTTAAAACAAGTTAATTTGCATTGGAAACAACAGCAACACATCTCTCCCAATTGGCCGCTTGTTTTTAAGAGAATGTGATTTTAAGACCCGATAATGACTTGTTGAGATGGACATTTTTGGTACTGTGCTCTAACAATGTCAATGGTAACCGCTAGTCCTTACTGGTCACTCATTAGATCTGAGACCAAAGATAATAATGTATATAGAATAAACTGGACATGCTCACTCCAGTCCATTGCTCTCAGATGTATTCAGAGTGTCTGCAGTAGCGGCTAGGAAAGGACCGCCACTGCTAAACTAGGCTGCTGCAGCTTCACCTCAGAGCTTCTCCTGGCTGCATGTCTCTCTCTCACAGAGCATCACCCCCTCCACTCCCACACAGAAACACGAGACTTTTCCTGTAGCAGGAGAGAGGGTTTGCACTCAGAGATGACTGAAATGAAATCTTTTTTAATTTAAAAGCATAGGCGTCTCAGTCCTTGGCTTTGATGACATCTGTACCTTTATCGATCGCTGTAAATTCAAACTTTTGAACATAATTATGCATTAGCATTAGTCATCTCTTAAACTCAGATTTACAAAAGCCTTTTAAAGGTGCAAAAACGTTGTAGTGCTGACTGTGAACATTGGAAAAGTTTTTGTACTCGCTAAAGGTTTTAGTATTATCTGGGTCTCTTCCTGCTACAATCTCCTTTGGTCCACCTACAGATCAATGGCTGCCATAAAACGTTTGACAATGTTGTCATGGAAATTATCATTGTTTTCATGTGTGGACAGTTCATCCGACTCATCAAACAAATACTAATTTTCATTCACGGTAATTCAGTGTTCTATGGCAGCCATGACTGTGATATATTTGAATGGGAATGCTCATTCTACCCATTCTAGTTCTGTGAGAAGCAGCCAGTATACAGGTACCAGCATGCTCCTAACCACCAGGCTGCACTTCACTATACTCACCTCTGTAACCTCAGTGTGGATTCTCCAACCTTACTGACGATGAAGGATGGAAAAGACCAGTCTAGGCTTTGTGATCCAGCCTTGTGCCTTTATTTAGAGTGTAGTGTTTTTGCATGACGCACACGCACACACACAGATCACACACACACACACACACACACACACACACACACACACACACACACACACACACACACACACAGATCCCCCGAAGCTCTTATCTGTATGGGATACATTTTATTTTGGTATCTCTACTGTTCTATTGTTTGTAGGTTATTTACAGTCACGTTTTCTTGCCATGATGGATTGAGCACTTCCTCACACTACTTGTGCACAAGGCCTTTCTGGCCTTTCTTCCCATTTTCTTTTGCAGAAGCACAATCGATGTGTTGGCCTCGCAGGAAGCATGATCCTATTTCTTCTTTTTCTGACAATGACTAACTGACTTTTTTATGGATAACAACTTAAAGCGATGCCTTCTAACTGTGTGTATAGTTTGTTTTGCTGTGGCTCATGTGAGCTGACTGATCATTGCTGTTGAGTCTTGGAAAAAGTCAAAAAGTGTTTTTGTTTTCTCCTTAGCTGTGTGTTGGAGACTAAAGTAAAGTGCATAAAAACATACATGCATGCATACATACATGCATGCATACATACGTATGTACGTACGTATGTATGTACATACATACATACATACATACATACATACATACATACATACATACATACATACATACATACATGTATAGGAAGGAATCTACATACCATCATGCATTGGGGCATTCTGGCAATGATGTTTTATTTGATGATTTTATTCCCCATTGTCTTTCTGTTCCCCTCTCTTTTTCTCTCTCTGTCTCTTTCTCTCCCTCCCTCTGTTCTCTTCGGCTGTCTCTCGCCCTATAGGAGTGTGAGTATGATCGACATGCGTGGCGAGGAGGAGGCCATCTTGCAGCCTCACAGTCAGGTGCGTCATGAGCTGATGCACAACCAGTACAACATGCTGAAGGAGGACGAGGACCACTGGCAGGACGTGAGTGTCCCCCTCCCCCCATCCCCCCCATTTTTGCTATTTTTTTATCGGTTGTTTTGGTTTTTGTTGTTCGATACGCTTGCGTGTTTAGTAATAATAGTTTTTTTTCTCTTTTCTTTTTTCCCACTGTGAATGACTGCAGTCATTTTAGAGTCAATGTACTGAAGCACAAACCGCAGTGATATTTTGCTGCCCCAGTTAAAAAACTTTGGGAAAAAGAATGAGTTTTCTGGGGTCACAGCAGTGCTTTACGTCTCAGCCCTCTGCTTCGCTTTCATTTGGCGCTGAAACACTTACAATCTGTCTTTGTCTGTGTGTGTGTGTGTGTGTGTGTGTGTGTGTGTGTGTGCGTGCGTGCGTGCGTGCGTGCGTGCGTGCGTGCGTGCGTGCGTGCGTGCGTGCGTGCGCGTGCATGTGTGTGTGCGCCTACGTGCATGCGTGTGTCAGGACCTGGCCCGGTGGAAGAATCGGAGGAGGAGCGTGTCTCAGGACCTGATCAAGAAAGAGGAGGAGAGGAAGACGATGGAGCTGTTGTTGTCAGGAGACAGCTGTCACTCGCAGAGGAGGAAAAGCATCAAGACCTACAGAGAGATCGTGCAGGATAAGTAGGTCAAACGTGTTGTTCTGTGCTTCTTCTTCCTCTGCAGAAGTGTGCTGTACCGCTGTGGTTCTCAACCTGGGGTCAGGAGACCACCAGGGGTCCTCAGGTTCCAGGGGCATCCCCAGCAAACGGATGGATTGTTCAACTTCAACATTGTTTCATTTCTTTTTCCTTGCATTTTCTATTGACACAGTTAGGGTTTCTGTAGTAAAGTAAAAGTCCTTTAAAGGACTTTTACTTTGAGATTGGGTGAGAGCAAAATTATTATCTATCTTTAGGAATGCTCTGCAGATGCAGGAGAGAGTCCAACCAAGATACATCTTAGAAGAGAGAGAGAGAGAGCCATAGATCATGTATTGAACAGAGTCAATAATGATCAATGACCAATCAATAAGCAATCAATCAATAATTTTCCTCTCACAATTGTTTTCTGTTTCGCTTCTGCTATTGATACTTGCACTAAGTCCTCATTTGTAATCTGATTACTCACTATGGCTATTGAAATAAATCTTGGTGGCTATCACTGCTCATGCTAATTACCCAGTTATTTTTTTCTTCTATTGATTCCACACTTTAGACAATGTTGTACAGATCAACCTGTCATATATCAGTTGCTTCAGATTTCACCCAGCTGTTTTGGCTTTTTCCCTCCCTCCCTCTCTCCAACAGGGAGCGGCGCGAGGAGGATCTGCGGGTGGCGTACAGGACTGCCCGAAACCCAGAGGAGGCATCCCACATCCTCCAGCGTTACGCCCAGCGCTTCTCCATCAGCGACGCCGTTCTGGAGCGGCTACAGCTGCCCAAGATCCTGGACCGCAGCCTATCCTTCGACCCCGATTCCCCCTTCCCCCTCTCCCTCTCCCTGTCCCTCTCCGCCTCCCCGACGACCCCGGAGCCGTGCGACATGGACCCCAACGGGCCCATGAGGTACCTGCGCCAGCAGTCCGCCCCGGCACCCAAGTTCACGTCCACAGTGGAGGCGCGAGTCGAGGAGTTTCCCAGAGACGCGTCGTCCTCCTCGCACCACCGGCCCCAGATCCGCTCCCGCTCTTCCGAGCCGGCCATCTCCCGCACCCTGTCGCCCAAACCGGTGCCTTTGCTGACGCCCAAGCCTTACGTCCAGAACAGGCCCGCAGCGGCCGGACCCTGGCCCAACAAGGTGAGCTCAGTACTGCCTGTCTTTACTTCAACAGAGGGGCGGTGATGGTAGCGCATTATACTTCTGTGTTGATGAGAATTGGTGATCTACCTGTATCCAGTTAACGTCTGCTGATAGTGAAGACAACGTGGATTAGATTGACAAGAGCTGAGGAGGAATGCAAATAACACATTTCATTTGTATATGACGTCTCTTCACTAAATATAAATATTACCAGATTTTGTGGTGAAAGATATCCCAGAACATGAATTTCAGGGAATGTAAACACGACTAGTTCTTCTGTTCTTACTACTGTTCTTACTGTTATTACTACTTACTTGTTATTACTTAACAAAGCATGACACTGCTATCTAGTGTTTTGTTGATCTACTGTATGAATGTACGCACAGAATCACCAATCATAAACCATACCAACCACCTATAAACCATAGAGACAATGCGGAGCGCGTCATCATTCAGAAGAACCCACGCCCAAAACGGGGGGAAACAAAAACTCCCCCCCAATCCTGGCGTTCTCCTCTGTCGCGTGCATGGTCGTGTGTTGCACACAGAGATCATATATACGGAAGATGAACACTCACAGCTAGATCCACATTTCTCTTCTCGCCAATTCTCAATGGCTTCCTTGTTTTGCTCGGGAGTACAAAAAAACTTTAATTGGTGATTTTTTACATTTGTTGTCTGCGCAGCCCACCACACAACAGCTTTTAGCTATGTTTAATTCAAGGAAAATGACGCTGGTGTATTGGAGTGAATGGAGCGCTTTCCCCCGTGATGGGCGTGGCCTATTTCATGCAGTGTCTCTATAGACACCTTCACTGCAACAGTGACACTATCACACACAACTATAAATTGGCAATCAAGGGAATCAGTTCCCACTGGGGACACCCATGATTAGAAGGTATACACTCATGGCGCTGGAAGCCAATTTTGATAACAGCATCCACCATATGGCAAGCCTAAAGAAATATGGATCCTTGCCAGTCTGTCTTGTAGCCCTAAATGCGTGCCATGTTGAAATTTAACCCAATTCAAATGGACAATAGCCTACTGTGTTAGTTTGCTTAGGCTCCCTCCATGGGATGACTGGATATTTGCTTGTTGCTCTTCTTAACAAAGAGATTGATTCTGATTGTGATTAGTATCATCAGTATCAACAGTACTACTGCAGTGGGCAGAGCTGGGGGCATGGCCATGTTTTGAACGCGGGCACCTCCCAAAGTTGGCTGTCCTTCTCGCAGACCTGGTGGGTAAGCCCCCCCCCGCCCCGCTCTCTTGGCATTTACATTAGAATGCCACAGAACCGCCATGGAGATGGGTCGGCCGGTTCCTAGGAAAACACAGGACGTCTTTCCCTCCCAGAAGTAGCATGTAATGTTTCAACTGAGCACAAAGTACTCTCAACAGGGTCTCTCCACAGGATCCGTTTCCTCTTCTTGTGGGAAAAATGTGCCAAATGGGCATATTCAAAACGGAGATCCTATGTTTTTTCGGAGGGCCCGGTTATTACCGGACCAAATGTAGCGGAGCGCTTTTCTGGAATGTCTTGTCAGGAGTCTGAGCGGAGCCCCGGCTTTGAATGGAGCCCTCTGTTCCCTATTGACTTAAGAAGTTGACAAGTAGGGCCCTCTCAAATGTGAAGTGGGCTCCCGGCGGACAAAGACGGCCCACACAGGCCGCAGGGAGGAGGGTGAGGAGGGAGGGGGGGAGGCAGACTGAGAGCATGCATTCACCCGACCGTGCCGCCGCCGCCGCGTCTTAAGTTACCGCTCGCTACGAGTTCCTCACACATCCATTACTGCCTCTTTGTCATACGGGCCAGGATGGTGTCGGCGACCAGATGAATAGCTAATAACGACAACAGACCACACGCTCACAATGAGCACAAAATGAGGCTAGTGGGTTGGTAGGTGTGGGGGTTTGCACTGGAATTCTTTATATTTTTGAGCAGCATAATTTGGTGCATTGTCTGTAATATACTGAGCGAGAACAGGTCGGTAGTAGCATGCTGGGAGTCGTAGTTTCTTCTTCCAAAGGTTTCGCACCCATTAACGGACTTCTAAACCTAAGTCGTATAGGTTACTTTAACTTTTACGTTAAAAAGCAATCTGCTACTTCTTGAACTGTGCACCTGTGTCCTGCTGGCCTGTGTCTCTTTCTCTGTTTCCCCACTGACACTGAGGTCCAACCAGGGTTATTCCCGGGTTGATTTGGTGCTTGAAAGGCTTAGCCCACGTTGCCCCACTGAGCTTGGCGACCCACCTTGCGAAGTGGGTCGGACATGGGTTGATGTCAGTGTGAAAGGCACCACCCGGGTTGCTAACGCTCGGGGCGGGAGTCACAAACGAATCTCATTGGTTATGAATGGGGGCACGGCTAGCCAATGTAAACGTCTGTAAAACTGATCAATAAGATTACGTCCTGTCCTGTTATTGTAGTCGGTGGGGTTACAGTTGACACACCAACCCCAAACACCCTGAAAGTGTTAAGAGAGACATCATTGTCAACTCTGTTCTCTTCCGGTCCAGGCGGACGGCTTGCTCCGAGTCAACGGCGACATGGGAAGCGATGATGTTTTCTCCTCACCTGAGAGTCAAGGAAGAGAATCGCCTCCTCACTTCCTGCCTTCCCCTGCCAAACCCAGCGACGACGCCGCGGTCGCCCCGCCATCGGCAGCCTCACCCTTACGCAGCACACACGCCTCCCCCGCCAGAGGCAGCCCAGTGTCGTGGAAGCCCACGGAGACACCAGCTGACACGGAGCCAGCGTCCAGGCGGGACGACATCCAGGAAGAGGCGGTCACCGAGCACTCGACTCCGCCAAGCCGGCCGACCTCGCTCCCAACGGTCAGCATCAGGACTTGATTTTTTTTGTTTAGATAGGGTGAAACATTGAACCGAACCAGATTCCTCACTCAAAAGAAACTGAGCATAATTGAAAGGATTCATTGCAAAATCATTGTCATCATTTTTTAAAGCACAGGTGGATCTATCTTCAAAAACATCATTAATGTCGTTAGTAAAAAAGTAAAGGGGGCATGGGGCTAGCAACCCCACCCTGTAAAAACCCACTTGCTACAGAAACCGCAAAAACACGTTTTGCAGTGTGGCTGTGGACCTATGCTGCACTTAGGAGCCTGCAGGGAATAAGAAAAAGAAAGGTCAGAAAATTGAAACTGTAACTCAAACCGTCCTCTGCTCTCTTGCCAGCAATCATTTTGTAACCGTAGAATAGAATACAAATCTTGTATAACTGGTTTTACTCCGTCATGGATTTAGCATCACAACCAAGGACATTCAGCTATCCCATGTCATAGTCCATACATACATCATACATACAGTTATTATAGTTAAACCATACATTGAGCTATCATTGTTTCTGTCACAGCTCAAGTTCACCATACCGACCAAACCCATACTGACACAATGCAGAAGGGTTTTTCCATATTTTGTGCACAGTTCATTTGAGGAAAACTAGAAGCCTGTTCTTTATGGCACCCAAACATATTTAGTTGTGTATATGTACACTTCAAGAGGGTGCTGGCATGATGTCATCATTGTGGAGGTCAGGTACAAAACACACCTTGCACACTACACAGTGTGGTTTTAGGATGATACACCACACATTCAACATATTTATTCCCTTCCTCTTTAGAAATAAGCTGGAAAAAACACTCTTGACAAGATGCCTGTGTCCTACATTCACATTATAGTTTAATAACTTAATCTGCTCTTTGTTTGCATGCTGACGTCTCCCTAGGGTTTTTGGCAGGTTTGTCTAGTTGTTGGAATTGCTTCTTCAGCAGTAGAATCTAGTGTTTCCTCTTAACAACAGAGAGGGTTCTTGATTTGCATGGCTCTACTTTGATCCCGAGGCATTGTAGGTCTTTATTCAACTTGGAAACGCTCTCTGGTCCTCACAGGAGCTGCAGAAGCAAGGCGAGAGCCTCGGGAAGAGCACAGGCCAAACAGCAGCCGCTCCCAAGGAAGAGGAGTCAAAGGTCGAGACTGCAGCCCAGCAAACTCCACCACCAGGTATGAGCCACATGCTGCTACACTGACACCTGGTGGTGGCATATAGATATGGGTTGTTACACCGCAGGGACTGTTTTAATGGCTGCGTATGAATTTGTCTTTGAGAAAATGGATAGTTGGTGTAAAGCAGGGTTGGGGTCAATTCATGAATGAATTTCTCAATTCCAATTCTACTGAGGAACTGGAATTGGAATTTGACAAACCCTACAGGAAACACAATTGGAATTGAATTGGAATTTCAGGAAGTTGAGATTTAAATTTGTCTTTTTTTCTTACCAAATATCTGAGATTACAATTCAAATTTTATATTATCAATAGTGAATATCGTGAATTGTATAAGTACCTTTCAGGTGGTATATGTAATCATGTCACATTTATGATTGAATGTATTTGCAGCAAGATCAAAATAGTGTTGCCTGTGTGCTTTTAGAAGCCCAACAAACCATCACAAAACAGACTGAACCACCTAGAGAAAACATCCCCATCCTCGTCCAATCAGAAGTCAGCATACAGCAAAGCCAACCAGTGAGCTCACAGGTGAGTCTGCTTGCCGCCGCCGGCCACATGGTCACCTCTGTTGGCCCAAAATAATCACACCAGCCAGCAGCCACCCAACCAACGATGTGTAACTCTGCCCACAGATCAGCAGCAGCTCCCGGGAGTGGGCACGGAGACAAGAGAGTGTGCCAGTCACAGCTGATCCTGAGTCAGTTGGATGTAGCGCACCGTGTGCTACAGCAACAGGTAAACAAATTCATGAGGTCGACATAGCTTCTCTTCCATGCACCTCCTCTTCTGAGTTTGACTAGTGCATCATCCCTGCTCGCTTCTTTCCCTTCTGCCTTTCAACCTGCCACTCTTGTTATTTTGCTGTTGTACTGTGAGATGTTTGAATTGGAGTTAAAGAGGCATGAAGAAATCTATGAACGACCTCTTTATCGACCTCTACTGACAACCAGTAGGAAGTGTAACAACATCGATAGAACTTCCCCACCTCTGCCATCCCCTTAAGTGACACAGCGGTCTCTAATAGACACAAACAATGAAGTCAGTAGTCACAAGTAAGCTAGCTAATTAGAGCAGATATATCACTGTGCCAAATACTGTAATAATAATACTGCTTTGTCGGAGAATTTAAATTTCTACTGGGGCAGAAAAATCAGTAAAAATGTATACGGTATTTATAGTCAGTTTAGCTTACATTGTAACAGAAACAGCATTGTGAGAACCACACGTTTGACTTCCCAACCTCTTTTGGTTTCTATCCCGACCTCTTGGTTTTGACATCTGTCTACCCCTTCCTTCCCTTCCCTTCCTTACTTCCTTCCCTTCATTCCTTCCCTCCTTTCCTCCCATCCACATTTATTTATTTGATTTTTTTTTTTTTACTTTAGAGCTTGCAAACACTGTCAGGTCTCCGCTGGCAACCAGCAACCCTAAGTTACGCTGGGAGTTCTTCGCTCCTACAGGTAAACCACCTTATTCATTGGTGGAGCTCGTCTCCCCCCCTTCCATGGGTGCTGAATGTGTCAGGTTTATCACTCATGCCTGGAGTACTGTGGGTACCAAGTGACATGTGTTGTCCTTTTTAATGTATTTTCTTTACGTTTCTCATTCATATTACAACAGTATGTATGGTGAAATGAGTGCACAGTTGTTCTGAGTCTTAATTACTCCGAGTTTACTTCAAACATGAACATCAATGGCAAATAATACTATGCAGTATTTTTTCTTATTATTAGCTTTCTTTCTTTTTTTTTTTTTTGCCTTAGCTCAATTTTTGCCTTAGCTCAGTGCTTTATATTCGTAGCTTTTCATACTGCCCACCAAAATCGACAACTTCTGGCTTGCTTTAGGTCCAACTCCAAACTATCCCAAACAAAAGTGATTTTGAAAATATTCTGTTTATAGCTGAATAGATCAGTACATAGTAGATGGGACAAATGAGGGTGTCGTAACATAAGACAGTATAATAAAGACAAAAATGAATATACAAAGGATTTAAAGAGTAAATCTCTCTGGGAAGATTTTCTGGCAAGTTGACTTATTTGAGTCAGTCAGTTATTTGGTCACCTTATGCAGCCTATTGTGCAGATTTATCAGCAGACAGTATCTGGTTAACTGCAGATTTTGTTCTTGGACCAATGATTCGCAACGCAAAAAAGTTGAAACTTGCAACTGCTTTGCAATGCTCTGCAACTCTGGCTACCTTTAAATGGCTAGAGTCGAGATGAGACGGGTCTGTTCAGACCACAGCAACTTTGTTCTAGAACAGTTTCGTTGCATTGCGAATCATTGGTGTGAACTGGGCTTCAGACGTCCCTCCATTCCCTGGCTTTGTCTTTGTCTTCCGTCATCTGCATCTTTGCTCCTCAGGTTCTCAAGCCATCGCTCTGCATGTTCTCATCCTCCAAAAAATGTCCAAAATTTGATTTGTCCCATCAGATAAGACATGTAATTTGACCATCTGTGTCCATTTGTTTTGTCGAAAATGTATTGTAACTGCTGTACCCTGTCACTCTTGCTCTACAGAGGAGATGGAGCAGGATCACCTTGGCAATGTGAGTAAAAAAAAAAACATAACATCATCTGACTTGATTATATTTTCATCTCCTGGGTTTCAGTGGGTTTAACTAGGCCTAGTTTATTTAGTGTTTGCAGTGCACATTGATGAAGCAGAGGTGAACTGCTACGGTGATAAAACTCAATAAGAAAGAAGCAATTATCAGATTGTGCAGACAAAATTAAAAAAATATCTCACCTCAGCAGAAATGTAACCTAATCCAGGAAAAAAACAATTAAAATGACGGACAAAGACAGAAATGAAATGGATAATAACAGAAACTGACATGAACCTTTTTGGCTTTCATACTGTAGTTATATCCATGATTTGCTTTTCCTCATGAGTAGCTTTCTGTGAAGTGTGAAATTCAAAAACTTTACATCTTATCCTGTGCCTTTGGAAACACACTTATTGCCTGAATTTTTATAAATACTGTAGGCATCATTTTATCCAAAAATGCTTTTGTAAACTTTGTAAGTTCTTAGTTTGGCTTAGATCTACCATAGCATTCCATATTAAGTTGTAGCCTACTCTTATGCCAGCAATATATATATATTTTTCTTATGAAGCTTCAAATGGCAGATACCTCACTTCAGAATAAAACTCTAGGATTCTGGCAGTTTTGGCTCAAATTGTGAACTTTCAGCACCACAACCCAGGACATTCAGCTGCCTATATACCACATCATGATCATATTCTTAGCCTATTTCACATTACACCCAAAGCAGCCATTTTGTGTCTAAAATGCAGGAAGTAACATGATATAAAAATTAGACGACATGCTGCTGATATAAATTGTATACAATTTATAACAATGCATGCCGTTTAATTTTTATATTGCGTTACTTCCTGCATTTTAGACACAACATGGCTGCTTTGGGTGTAATGTGAAATTGGTGTAGCTGTTGATCTAACTGTAGCATGCCAGATGAGGATGCTGCAGAAAATGGCCGACACTGCTTTCGTTTTCATTTGAGCTCATCTCTCTCTCTTTCTCTGTCTTCTCTCTCCTTAGTAGGAGTCCTTTGGCTAGCATTGGAGTAGTGCTGTTGTGGTAGACCAACTATTTCTGTCTCTTCCCTTCCTTTCCTCCTCTCCTCCTTTCCTCTGGTGTGTGTGTGCGTGTGTGTGAATATATCGCTCTGTCTGCTTGGGTGAGCGCGTGTGTATGCGAGCGGGGGTGGGTTTGTGGTTGGGTGAATGCATGCATGTATATTGTGTGGTGTGTGGGCATGTTTGTGTTTGTGCATGTGTGTGTGCGTGTGTGTGCGTGTGTGTGTGTGTGTGTGTGTGTGTGTGTGTGTGTGTGTGTGTGTGTGTGTGCGCGTGCGTGCGTGCGTGTGTGTGTGTGTCAGGTGTCAGAGCCGGTGTTGCCCCAGGCCAAGCGGGCTGACCGCTGGTCTTGGGACCCGGATGAGGAGCGAAAGCGTCAGGAAAGGTGGCAGCAAGAGCAGGAGCGCATGCTGCAGGTACATAGTGCAGCTGAGCAAGGCAGCTAACACTGCCAGGGTTAGAGGTTCAATTCCCTGTGTAGCTGAACGGGTAGAGCAAGGCGCCACACTGCCAGGGTTAGAGGTTCAGTTGCCTGTGTAGCTGAATGGGTAGAGCAAGGCACCTAACACTGCCAGGGTTAGAGGTTCAGTTGCCTGTGTAGCTGAATGGGTAGAGCAAGGCACCTAACACTGCCAGGGTTAGAGGTTCAGTTGCCTGTGTAGCTGAACGGGTAGAGCAAGGCACCTAACACTGCCAGGGTTAGAGGTTCAGTTGCCTGTGTAGCTGAATGGGTAGAGCAAGGCACCTAACACTGCCAGGGTTAGAGGTTCAGTTGCCTGTGTAGCTGAATGGGTAGAGCAAGGCACCTAACACTGCCAGGGTTAGAGGTTCAGTTGCCTGTGTAGCTGAAAGGGTAGAGCAAGGCACCTAACACTGCCAGGGTTAGAGGTTCAGTTGCCTGTGTAGCTGAACGGGTAGAGCAAGGCACCTAACACTGCCAGGGTTAGAGGTTCAGTTGCCTGTGTAGCTGAACGGGTAGAGCAAGGCACCTAACACTGCCAGGGTTAGAGGTTCAGTTGCCTGTGTAGCTGAATGGGTAGACCAAGGCACCTAACACTGCCAGGGTTAGAGGTTCAGTTGCCTCTGTAGCTGAATGGGTAGAGCAAGGCACCTAACACTGCCAGGGTTAGAGGTTCAGTTGCCTGTGTAGCTGAATGGGTAGAACAAGGCACCTAACACTGCCAGGGTTAGAGGTTCAATTCCCTGTGTAGGCGAATGGGTAGAGCAAGGCAACAACACTGCCAGGGTTAGGAGCAGATTGGAGTTTTAGTTACACAAACCGTTTTAGTTAAACCTAAAGAAAAAGGCAAACTAATGGTTAAAAGGTATAATTTATAGTATATATCTTTTATATTCCTTCTTTGCCATTCGAGTTGGCCCGTTACCGAAAACCTATGGCCCATTGAGGTATTTCTGCGTTTGTTATTTATCTGTAACTGAAACTCCAGTCTGGAGTTAAGCCTTTGAGCAAGGCACTAACACGGCCCAAGTCAAGAAGGATACACTCACGTTGCTGCATTGTATAAAAGCAAATATCGTATGTTAGCATGTTATGCTAACTTAGGCAGACACTGGATGGCTTGCTTAGCTAACAGAAGCAAAAGCTAAGCATGAGTTAACGCATAAGCAAGGCATGAGATATCTATTACTGCTGTGTGACAACCACTGAGCTCAGAGTCAGGTGGATTAACCACATGTAATCACCCCCTGCAAGCTTGCCTCCATATTTGTTTTGTATTTAGCATAATCAGCCTGCACCAAAGTCACACCCCAACTACTCACATTCACACTTTGACCACTAGAGGGCAGTTCTGTGCAATGGAAAAACGTCTAGCTTGGTTGTATGCCTCTTACCCATTGACTGTATGCTCTGACTTGGCTCTGCTCTCTCTCTCCCTCACACACACACACACACACACTGAGATCACTGTCCAAGGTTGCTGCTATTGCTGCTGCCCGATTCACCCTCTCTCTCCTCCTCAACCAATAAGATGTGCATCTCAGAAATGTCTCCTTGGAGGTTGTTACAGGACCGTTCCAGTTGAGATGCACTGAAGTGGATGAATGGCTGGTGCATGGATGTGCTCGTCACCTGCCTCCCTCGTCAAGCCCTTTGTCGTCTCTGTGCCTTGATCTTGGCCTTTCATCTCCTTCGTCTTGTCTCCTCTCTGCATCTTTGACCTTTGACCTCAGGGTTCCTACACATGTCTGGAAGAGGTCTGGGAAATCAGTTTGATAATTTGCAGGGATTGAAAAGGTTTGGAAATCACTCCGAAAGTATGTTGTTCAATCCCGAGGCACGTATGACTACTATGATTTATGTTGTTGTACATAATGCTTTAGTTTATGGTCATGTTGTCCAATTGGCATACATCACACTGAACATTGATCAAAATCTTGATATGCAATCAGAAATAACGACGAAAGATTGGTATTTTGAAGTGGAAATTTCCAATTGTGTAGGAATCCTGTGCTCAGTAGACTCTGCATGCTCTGCGTTTGCTTTGTTTTGTCCACACTTCCTGCTTGGTCTCTTTCCTTTGCCTTTTATTCCGAACAAGCAAATATCAGACCTTAGCAAGTGTTAGCCAGAGTGGAGGAATAGCAAGTTAGCTTTGCATTCATTCATGTCTCAAAATCAGTTTTATGCTGTTAGCATACATTATTGTAGGCATTCCAGAGCAGACTTAGCTAGTCTACTGAACATCACATCAGGATTGACAGGCCTGAATTCTCTCCGGGTTTAAGTGAAACAGGACACACTGAGAGGGAATTTAAAGGTCCCATTTCATGTCAAACAAGATTTCCTCGCTTCTTTGATCAGAATCAGAACCAGAATCAGAATTATTTTATTTGCCAAGGTATGTTTTCACATACTAGGAATTTCTCTTGGTGTGGTTGGTGCTCATGTAACATTGATAAGAACAAATATACGAGACATAAACAAATAAGATATAAAGGATATAAAGAAATGATTAAATATTATAAAATGATTCAGATATTAACAGATATAGATAGTATTAACAGATATAAACAGTATATAACAGAACAGAATATAACCAAACTTGTCAGCTAGGTGAGGTAGCCTAAGTTTGCTGTTTACAGAATATGTACAGGGTCAGGGTGCATCAGAGGTAGCAGCAGTAAGTGAGCTTTGTGTTGACAAGCTTTGCAGATAAGTGACAGTCAGAGTAATAAAATATGTACTGTGATAAGGTGCATGGTATAGCAGCAGTAATGAGATAACACAGAGTAACACAATATATGTACAGTGGAAATGTGCTCAATAGTAGCAGCAGAGTAATGAGCTTTAGTATTGCACATGGGGGTTACAGGTTGATTATAAAGGACTTGGTTATTCTATATAAACATCATGGAAGTCTCGTCTCCCCAGATAAAGTCACACCAGCCATGTAAGGGGAAAAAATGCCTCCAAACAAGCCGTTTTGACTTCCGTAACTTTGTGACCTCACAAAGTAACACTCATTTAATTTGCCCACTTACAGCTCCGCCTTGTCAACTGAATGCGGAAGACAAACCTTGTTGTCTGTAGCATAGCTGCACAGTATGGAAAACACCCAGGAAATAATCAACTGCACCAAAGATGGATCTGTCCTATCAGATCATCTTATGAGAGGTCCCGCCCCCCTCAAAACAGTGCATAGTTAATGAGGGGAGAGCCCGAGAGAATAGTCCCAAGGAGGGTGGATTTGATTTATTCTTTAATTTTATTTTTTGCAACAGAAGTCATAGCCTTATTTTAGAGACCCATGACACATGTTTTAAACAGCTAAAATGGCATGAAATGGGACATTTAAACATTTGATTCCTCTGAGGAAAGACAAACCTTTTGAAAAACCTCTCAAAGCCTTTTGGGGCCAGATGTATCTAGCATCGCCCCCCCCCCCCCCCCCCCCCCCCCCCCCATCCCCCTCAACTCTGTGGCTTCTTCATTGAGGCTCTGTGCTGTATGTCATGTGTCTGTTGCCATGGTAACAGGACAAGTACCACCGTGAACAGGCCAAGCTGAAGGAGGAGTGGGAGACGGCACAGAGGGAGGTGGCAGAGGAAGGCAGGAAGTACCACGAGGAGGTGTGTGTGTGTGTGTGTGTGTACTCTGTATTATTGTGTTTGTGAATCTTTCTATGGTGCGGGCACATGTACATGTACGCATGTTGATATCCAGATGTAAAAGAGGAGTGGTACCCGTGGTACCCGTTACTACTAGGGATGCAATAGCTGTCATTTTCCAACTCTTTTGGCCGTTTGCCGATGCCGATGCCGATATATGTACACATATTTGTCCACCTAATTTCGGAGAACATCAAGTCTCTCCTGTAGTGGAATTAACACATACTTTTTTCTACTCTTATAAGTTATCATGATGGCTCACTGGCAGATGCAGACATAAATACAATGCTTTTCAAAATGTACACTACATTCACTGGGCAAAATACTACTTCACCTTATTTTATTTTATTTTTTCTGTTACATTTTCGTTTCAAACAAAAATGATGAGGATGATGCTCTCCCTGAAACAATCCTGACAATAGCCACCACAACCTGGGCAAATGTGGGCATCATTTTATCGGACTGTCATAGCAGAAATGTTCGTTTCGTTCGTTTTCGATATTTCACTTTAAAGCCGTTTTTGGCCGACACCGATAACGTGCCGATCTCATCGTGCATCCTTACCTCTTTACTCTACTCCCATCACGCTCCGTTTCCAACCTGCCAGGTGTGCCTTCCTCCTTCCCACCAGGAGCGCAGGATCCTGGAGGAGACGGTGACGCCCCTGACGCCCCGCTCCTCGGCCCTGCCCTCCCCCAGCCGAGGGGAGCTCCCATCAGCCTCGGAGCCCCACGGCGCCATCGTCCGTTCGCTGGCCGACTGGGAGCGCAAGCAGGAACTCCTGGAGATGCAGTCGGTGAATAATTGACTGATTGATTATCGAGAGATAGGTCACCAGATACATAGCACTTTACTGTATCAATTCAAGTGGGGATTCTGCTGGGGGGGGGAGGGGGAGTTTGGTTGAAACGACATGACTGGGCATGTTGTTCTTTGATTGGTCATTCAACTAATCATTCCCTGTTTGTGATTGGATGGCACAGAGGGGGAGCACTGAGAGTGTGGAGTGGAAACGGAGAGAAAATGACAGGACCAGTGACATCAGCACAGCGGACGACAGCATGAAAACAGGCAAAAGGTCGGTGAATAGAAGATGGAGTGAGAGTTTGTTTTGCCATTTAGCATTTTAGACATTTTAGCTGACACTCTGATCCACAGTGACACTCTGATCCACAGTGACACTCTGATTCACAGTGACACTCTGATCCACAGTGACACTCTGATCCACAGTGACTTAAAATGAGGCTCTGAAGCCTCGGGAGACAATTTCACCTACCGGCCTCTTTGGATATATGGAGTTCATGACCAACTATGTGGAAAACTAGTGAACAACAATATTCAAAGAAGATGAAGGAATAGAAGCAATTAGAAAAGTTGAGATTTTCACTGATTTATTTGAATTTAATTGAAATCAAAGAGTTGTTTGTGGATTATTCGTATGGCAAATTTAGCGGTACATCCAAACAATTTGGAAAAGGTTTGGTGTCATGTTCTGCATTTTATAGATGCCTGCCGATAAACATTCAACTGTCAGAGTTTGTAGCAATTCTCATGTGATCAATGACTTTTCACTTGAATATGCCAGAAGGTATATTTATCTCTTGCCTGGTTAAATAAAGGTTCAATTAAAAATCAAAATAAAACCCCTCACCATGCTTTGTTCGCGTCCTCCTCAGCTCGCTGAGCAGTCAGACAGAGACGCTGCAGAGTCTGCAGAACGGACAGAAGGTTTCCCCGGCCCCTGCCAAAACCACCACTCCAGCCAAGGATAGCAGCAAGCCCAAAGACCGGAGGTGTGTGTGTATGTGTGTGTGTGTGTGTGTGTGTGCAGGCCCGCCGCACCCCATTACGCAGAGTACGCAGACTGCGTAGGGCATCATGTGACTGAGGGCACCAAAAAAAAAAAAAAAATTTTTTTTTTTTTTTTTTTTTTTTTGGTGCCCTCAGTCAGACCACTCACTGAACAGCAGGCCAGGCGCCGCCTATTGGTTTACTAGTGGTTTTATTACTTTATTCAGGGTTAAAGTGGGTGCATCTCATTGTAAAATTGGACTCGGCCCAAATTGGGCTTCAAACGGCCCAAATTGGGCTTCAAACGGCCCAAATCTGGCTTCAACCGGCCCAAATCTGGCTTCAAACGACCCAAATCGGGCTTCAAATGGCCCAAATCTGGCTTCAAACGGCCCAAATTGGGCTTCAAACAGCCCAAATTTTTTGCCGCCGCCCTTCGGACGCCGGCACGCACGTCGGCCCGTATCGGCCTGGCCTGCTTGGTATCTAATGCCCGGCCTGAATTATGATCCCAGTCCGTCCCTGCTTGCATGTACAGTTTAACAATCGCTTGTTTGCTGACATGTATGGTAATTCTAACAGTTGTTTGTTTGCCACATGTAATGTAATGTGAGATACACTAGTATCGTTCATAATGAATGATTATGCAGTCTTTCGTTTGACAGTTATTGAAAGTTTTGCGGGGGGGGGGGGGGGGGGGGGGGCACCACAAAACAATTACGCTTAGGGCACCCAAATGGCCAGCAGCGGCCCTGTGTGTGTGTGTGTGTGTGTGTGTGTGTGTGTGTTGCCACAACCCTGAGAGAGGAATGTCTTAGTTGAGCCTGACTTTAATCCCTTAAATAGTGCAGGAGAGACCGTCCTTTACTCTGATTATGGGAATGATCATAAGGTTAGGTACAGTACATGACACAGCCAATCACAGCACCTATAAGAACCCTTAGAACACGGCTCTCTTGAATACTCGATTCTGATTGGTCAATCAACAAGATTCACCGGTCATTATTTCTCGACAACCGACCGCTGCTCTGCCACACCTGGATTAATCAGTTGATAAGAGCATTTTGTCAGCAAGACACTACTAATTAGGCCAACCAGTTGCAGCTGTGGTGTCTTGTGTGCCAATTATGAATGAAACCGCTTTGTTGTTGAAAACGCTATTAAAAAATCTATTTGAATAATTATTTTTGTCAGATTATTGAATGATTTAGTTGTAGGCCGTGTTCTAAGCGGGATAATGGATAGTGAGCCGGTGATTACTGGAAATAATGACCTTCAGGTGAATGATTAAGCCCTCCGCTGCGCGTCGGGCTCAATATCACCTGTCGGTCATTATTTCGCCAGTAATCACCGGCTCACTATCCATTATCCCTTACATAATCAATCACGAACATCCTAAATGGTATTTTTATATTATATCACTGTTAACAAGGCTTGTCTATTATTGGCTAAAGGTTTTTCTTCAAAATTAGTATAATATAAGCATTTAAAAGAACAGGAGAAAACAGAAAAGATTACTAACTAGCTTCCTGGTTACAGCAACAGATGGAATACTGTAACAACCGATAAAGAACATAGTCAACAGAATAGTTAGGTTGTCGGTTGTTGGATGTGCTGAGAGAGAAAACCTGACATGGAGAGAGTTGTAAACACCAAAGCTATGATGACACCATCGTCATCATGACTGAGTCTGATTCAATTTATGAATACCGAAGACCGAAGGCCGAAGTTGGCATCAATATTCAAGTCCTTGTCTGCCTCCCCTACTGTCCAGTCCAGTCAGGTTCAATTTGAGTCATGAAAATTGAGTCTTGGTCCTTAACTCGAGAACTACAACATCGGTGTGTGCATGTATGTGAATGTTTCACTGGCTGCCATATTAATGTAGCTTTTGTGGGTGTTTTGACACTTCCAGGCTTCCGTCTTTGTCCAGCATCTCCTCCATTTGTAGTTTCATGTTTCAAATGCTGCATACAATAAACCCCCCCCCCGAGATTAAATGTTACTAAGTCAAAAGAAACAGGCATTTGAGACAAGCATTAGACATGTATTTGGTGCTCTTATTGGTAAATGGACTGCATTTATAAAGCGCTTTTTATCCAAAGCGCTTTACAATGTGCCTACATTCACCCATTCACACACCGAAGGCGTCCAGCTGCCACGCAGGGTGCTAACACAGCCATCGGGAGCAATTCGGGGTTCAGTGTCTTGCCCAAGGACAATTCGACATGCGGACTGGAGGAGCCGGGGATCGAACCACCGACCTTCTGATTAGTGGATAACGCGCTCTACCTCCTGAGCCACAGCCGCCCTTATTCATAGGAAATTTTAGACTGGAGTTGGATTCACCTGAATGGCCAGCAGGTGGCAGCTTGTACCATTTTTCCACCTCACATCCTTCCTCATCATGTAGTAATACTCCATGACAAAATAAACGAAAGCTATGTTCAACAATAGCTACCATAAGAGTCATATAACACATATCATTGTATTCTGCGTTACTGGTACAGCACAACGAAATCCGGCTGGGTTTCGCCTAACCACCAGATTAATGCTGTTCAGCTCATTCCGCCTAGGATTGGTTCATCTCTGCCTCTGGCAGCCAATAGGGTTGCTGAGGCGCTATGTCATCATCATCATCATCATCGTCATGTTGCATGTTGCTGTCCATTTCCAGGTGCGGCCCCATTGATAATAACACGTGCCACAGCCCATCTAAGCCACCTGCACCATGTTCACTGCCAGACACACTGCCTCCATCGCCAAACAGGTACCGCATCACACACCTGACACGGAGGGGAGGGGTGAAGGTGGCGGGGTGTGTGTGTGTGTGTGTGTGTGGGGGGGGGGGGGGGTGGAGTTCGTTTCTGCTTTGTCATTTTGTGCTTTGCTGACTCCATCTCTCCACCCATCTCATAAACTGAACCACTGCAGCATGACCCTCCCTCCGCCCTGGCAGGGATTTCAGTGCAATACAAGAGAGTAAATCGCTGGAATACAAGGAGAATCTACTCCACTGCCTCTTGCACTAATTGCTTTTGTTTTGATCGATGGATGATAGTATTTGGCGGATGAGTATTTATTCATTTCAGATATTAGTTTACATTATGTATATTAGTTTATTTGCACATTAATAAACATCTCTGCCAATGTGCCAGAGTTAGCCAACGATGCTAGTTCTCATCCACAGCCAGACGTCATTCATGTCTAGAATTAAAAGCAGATATAAAAACACACACAATCAGAGGACACTGTATGTGAGATGTAGCAGAGTATCATATCAGACAACACCTCAATAGAAAACACATAAGGACAGAGGTTAGGCCTGTTCACAGAGAGCGAGCACACAGACCTTAATGAAGACGGAGCACTAAGCAAGCAGATCTTGATTGGATTGGAGAGACGAGTTAAAAGACAGAGAAATGGCAAGACAGCAGCAGAAAGAGCCACTCAAAACATTGTAGTCGGGGGAATATAATTTTTCTATAAGATAACTGTACTACGTTTATTTTTGTTGACACTCCGAGCTGCAAGGATAATTGGAGATGTAGGATGCTTAACTGACCTGTAGATCAGCATGTCACATTTGTACTTGTGTTGGTATCTGAAGCCTCCAGTGAAGTGCCATCAGTGTGAGAAGTCATTAAAGCAGCTATGAGGAACTTTTAACTGGTTATAAAAAAAAACAGTCTAAATGTAATACTGACACCTAAGATCTGACCTACATCAGCAAATGAGACCATCAACGAGGAGATTGGCGATTTCTATATTGTTATTCTAACAATCTAGATTTCCGGCCGGAGAATGAACAAATAACATTGAACTTATCTAGTAAATGAAAGAGTGGGGGAAGCTCGCTGGTTCGGAGAAGCTCTGACCGGCCTGTCGCAGCTCGGCCGACCCGTTGGTCACAGCGGGAGATGTTCAGGAAATGCAGTCTTCGTTCCGGGAGAACACTACCGCTTTTGTCCACAGGGGCCACTAAAATCAACAAAAAATGTGAGTTCCTCGTAGCTGCATTAAAGTCTCTGTTTCAGTCCAGATTGATCAACAGTTTTTTCTCGCTTTTTCCCCTCATTGTCTTTCCTGTATTTTCAGGTCAAAAACACTGAGAAGTGAGAACGACTTCCATTGATCAACTCATTCTCTCGCTCTCCCTCTCTCTCTCTCTCTCTCTCTCTCTCCCTCCCTCCCTCTCTCTCTCCCCCTCCCTCTCTCCTCTCTCTCTCCCTCCCTCCCTCTCTGCCTCCCTCCCTCCCTCCCTTCCTCCCTCCCAGGTCTGTCAGTGGGAAGAAGCTGTGCTCCAGCTGTGGTCAGCCCTTAGGGAAGGGAGCGGCCATGATCATAGAGACTCTCAGCCTGTACTTCCACATTCACTGCTTTAAGGTCGGTCCGAGCGAGTTGTCTTCCAAAGAGCCTTTGTCCTGGTCACTTTGTCCTGGTCACTGCACTATCGCCTCCTCTGGCCGGTCGGGGCGCCTGTTCGGTAGCCTGGGTAAACCCAGCCCCCACGTGACCTGCTCTCAGAGTTCTCAGTCACTACTACTACTACTACTACACACTTGTGACTCGTGAGCAGGGTAAGCCTGAGAGCAGGTCACTGGGGGCTGGATTTACCCAGGCTACCTGTTCGGGGGGAGGGGAACTGGGGGAATGGTGTGATCCTCCGACGTCCTGCTGGTGAAACTCCTCGCTATCACGGGAAAAGAAGTGGCTGGCGACTGGCACATGTATCTGAGGAAGCATGTGGTAGTCTACATCTCTCCCCTGATCGGCAGAGGGGGCGGAGCAATGACCAGGACAGCAGGGGGAAATGGCCAAGTATAATTGAGGAGAACATTTTTAACAATAATAATAATAATAATTTGTCTTTCTATCTGATATCTATGTTGGATGATGGCTCTTATATCAGTTAAAGGCAGAGGGCAACATTCTCTGAGGACCATGATGTCTATGATCTCAAACACCAGACTAGTGGCACCGTTCATATGTGACACTTGTCTGGGTCCAAACCTCTGAGCTTCTGCAGCATTGCCACCTTTAACATGCGTATGTTATCAAAAGATTCAATTCGATTCAGTTAAATTACAGAGCAAATAAATGGCTAAGGCAAAATGTGACCAGCTGAGCAAATCCAACAAAATGTTTTTTCAAGTGTAAACATTAAAATCAATAAAGTGACCCACCTCTTTTAGAGCGGTGTAAATCATAGTCACTCTCTCTTTCTCTCTCTCCCTCGCCCTCTCTCTCTCTCTGCAGTGTGGGGTGTGTAAGGGGCAGCTAGGTGACACGACCACAGGGACGGACGTCCGGATCAGGAACGGCCTCCTCAACTGCCACCAGTGCTATATCCGTTCCCGCTGTGAGTGTGTCTGTCTCTCTCTCTCTCTCTCTCTCTCTCTCTCTCTCTCTCTCTCTCATGCCTCTTTAACCCATCTCTATCTTTCCCCTCATCTCTCTCTCCAATTCCTTCCTATCTCCCCTTTTATCTCTCACCCATCTCTTTTCCCATCTCTGTCCTGTTTCTCTCATTTTTATGCCTCTACCGGCGATAGCCATGGGCGGAGGCATTATGTTTTCGGGTTGTCCGTACGTACGTATAGGAAGGTCGTAGAGAGTTGGGATTCAAGGGGTGGGTAGGGGGAGTGGGTGGTGGGAGGGAGGGAAAGGGGCGGAGCTAGGAAAAATGGGCCGTAGCTAGGAATAGGAAGGTTGTAGTGAGTTAGGATTTGAGGGGTGTGTAGGGGGAGTGGCTAGGGGCCGTGGGTGGTGGTAATGAGCGTGGTGAGGAAAAGGGGCGGGGCTAGGGAAAAGGGGCCATAGCTAGGGATAGGAAGGTCGTAGAGGCTCGGGGATCGTGGGGTGGCTAGGGGGATGTTGGTGTGGGGGTCAAGGAAGGGGGGCAGGGCTGGGGAAAAGGGGCTGTAGCTAGGGATAAGAAGGTTGTAGAGTCGGGATTCGAGGGGTGGGTTTGGGGAATGTCTAGGGGGGTGGGGGTGGTGGCAGGGGGGGTGTGATCAGTAAGAGGTGGGGCTTAGAGAAAATGGGATAGCAAGGTCGTAGAGAGTCAGGGTTCAAGGGGTGGGTGTATAGGAAGTGGATAGGGGCCTATGGGTGGTGGGAAGGACTGTGGTGAGGGAGGGGGTGGGACTAGCGGAAATGAGCTGTAGCTAGGGATAGGAAGGTCTTAGAGAGAGAGTCAGGGTTCAAGAGGTGGGTAGGGGAAGTGATTGGTGGGATGTGGGTGGTGTAGGGGTAGTGGTAGGACAATTTTCCACCAATGTTGTTGCCTAAAGTGCCATAAGGCTGAATGGCCACACCATTGTGCTGTGGGCTTCAAGGTATTTGTGCTTGTATGAGTCTGGACAGACATGGATGTAGACTGCTGACTTGTTGGTGGAGGCATACAACCGCAATGCAGTATTTCTAGTTTATAGGGGTTTAACAAAGTAGTTGACTATCAAAACCACTAGTCAACACTGTGCATCATAGTTGACTAATCGTTCATCTGTCGTTTTAGGAATAAACGATATCAATAAATTAATTTAACATTGTTTGAACAAAAAAAATTGTTTACATGATGCCATGTTAAACAAAACAGAATTTAAGACTCCCATCTATGTTGTTACTGCAGTCAAACAGACGGTGTCTCCAGCTCAGACAAGTTTCTGGCTCAGTGTAAACAGCCTCTCAGAGCCAATCAGGACTCTGCTATTTCACATACCCCCAGGTTGGTCCCGCCTACATTAGTTGACCCTTTACTGGCTATTTTTGAGACCTTTTTGATGAGAATTGATCATTTTTAATTGGGGGAAAAATATGATATATCTCCAGTGACTTGTCGACTATAGTTGACTACTGTTTGGGAGTAGTTGATGACTACTAAAATGCAGTAGTCATGAATGCCCTAGTTTTTTAGGAGATACTTTTTTTTACTCTTACTCAAGACAAGTAGTACTTTTACTTCTACTTGAGTAAATATTATTATCAATTAACTGTACTTTTACTTGAGTACCGTTTTTGTTTACTCTACCCACTACTACAAATAACCCCATGTTAAAACTAAGTGGAATATTACTTTAGTAAAGAAATGTAAGGTAGGATGAACCTGGGAGGATCCAGTCCTGGAAGGGAAAACGGTGATGTAGCGGTCGGGGTAACTCAATTTTTCTCCAATTCGCCTCAGCCGCACAACACAAAGAAAAACACACAGCACACGTTTCAACAAGCTCTCAGCAGCAGTTAAAGAAAACCGCGGGATCAGATCACAGACTCAATCAAATTGCCACATCACAACACACTCCGCCTCTCCCAGCAGTCCTCATTAGATTTACATTTCTTCCAGCTTAATCTTGGAGAAACATGATTATTGTGGTTTATACAAATGACGGATTTCTCCTTCCCTGTCTGTCTTCCTTCCAGCGGCCGGCCAGCCAACCACGTTGTGACGACACACAGCCGACAGACAAGCACAAGGTTCATGGAAAAAAGTCCCATCCCCTCTTTAACCAGATTATCTGCAAATCATGTTCCTCCAAAGCGTCTCGGGATCTACTCGTTCCCTGCAAACTCATAAACCCACAGAGATTTATTATGTGCGGCCGGGGCCAAACACACGGAGCGACCGTGAAATGTCGAGAAGAAGAAGAAGAAAAAATACTAATGGTGTGTGTTCATGTCATCTGATATGTGAAATCTGTACAGATTCAAGTGTGCGGAAATTCCTTTTATATCTGATATGTGAATGAAATGAATCGCACTCTGGATTTGATTGGTCCATGTTCCATCACAGACTCTGTTTCGGCAAGAGCGAGAGAGAGACTGCTGAGGGGGATGGGGGGAGGCCATTTTGAATTTGAGGTCCTTCAGTGGAATCACAGGTGGGTTATACTGACAGAACGAACAAAAAAAAATCACTGGTCCAGGTCTTCGAAATAATCCGTTAGATAGTTACTTCTTTGCTGGAAATTGTGAAAATTTCCCATTCATCACCATATTATGGAAATATTTGATATATCCCATGAATATGGATGAATATGAGCTGTTATCATCTGAGACTGAACTCACCACTTGATTTTGAGTTGCTGGTAAGAATCATGGAAACGTGTTCATGATCAGGTTGGATTTTTTTTTTTACTTTCCTTCAGCAAGCTTTATCAGAAAAATGCAGCTTTGCACCATCATGAAAAATATCATGATGATCATAATCATCACAATACTGTAATACAATTTTGAAAGATATACAGCCCCTATAGAGCTGAACAGTCACGTGACATTTCTTGCCCCGGAAGAGAGTTCCCCATTCATTTCTCCATAGTCATTTAGAAAAATCCTTATATAACGAGTTTTAAGGCTGGAACAAAGCTAACCCGTGACCTGAATCATGAGTGACCAGAAAACATCTCAGTTGGATCAAAAACAGAAAATAAACACGGGGTGGGGGTAATCGAAAATGTGAAATGTCTATGGAGAAATGAATGGGGAACTCTCTTCCGGGGCAAGAAATGTCACGTCAACTCTATAGGATTGTTATGGTGATGCCAGAGGAGATTAAAAAAAATACAATAAAGTGCAATAAAAGTCACTATAAACCCACTACATACCACAACAAATAGAAGTCCCTATAGGAATATTATATACCATGTCCCTATAGGAGATTTAAAAAAATGAATTTGAATGTAGTTTAATCGCTATAGGCAATAACATGACTTGTGAGCTGTTTTGTGCTTTGAGGGTCACATCAGGTCATATTTCTGCTACTAAAAAAAGACAAAAATAAACCTGGGGTTGTTGCTCAGCCGGACTATCAGCTTGGAAAGTCAGGACTTCATGTGCCTTAAAGCAAGGTGACACCAGCTGGACGGTGTTTGTGTTGTTGTTTTTGGGGAGGTGTATCTTGTTTTTAACTCCGTGCTAAAATGCAGAGATAAAGGCTGCAACCCTCCCTTGCCCTCTCTCATCAACCCAATCACCAGAATGAAACGCATTTTATGTGTCTGCAAAATTACTTTTTATTTTTTACACAAATCCTTCTACTCCATCTTTCATTCCCCCCTCTCAGTGATTTTGCAGTGATGAAGCCATTGCAAAGGAACACAGGCTTGTCTCCTTGGAAATAATATTTTATTTGATTCATAGGCCTAAATCTCTGCAGGGGGAGACCAGTGATTTTATTATGAATGTTATTTTATTTTAGAGCGAGGATGTATGCAACTAATAGAGGTAATTATTTTGATAAATGCTCAGTGATATAGGGTTCATTTGCAACGAGAAGAAAAAAATATCCAGTACGTGTTTCAGTTGAATGGCATGAGAAAATGTTGAACACGTACCAGCAGTTGCATTTGTGCAATATTTGGTTGGATGAGACTGAAGATCTGTGCTGCCATGTTGGACATTTTAAGTCACTTGCTTCTTTCTTTCTTTCTTTCTTTTTCTTTTTTTATCGTATCAGAAGAACTTGGTTATGTATTGTGGATGTAAAATGCACGTTTATGCCTAAAACCAAATGATTTGCTGTATGAGAGCAGAATAGCATCCTCCTCCTGAACCACGTCCTCGCCAAGCTTTGCCCTTAACTCTCTCCAGGTTTATTTCTTCTGATATACAGTATTTTTAAGCTTCGGTTCTGATTATGTATTTTATTTTAATTTTTTTGTTTTTTAATCCTTATTTAGTTTCTGAATAAAATCTCGGCTGAGTTTCTAGGAGGATCTTTGAGACGGAAAGGATAGCTTGGGAATGAAACCTTTACTTTGTCTGTTCTGTATTTATTGTAATATTCACCTGAACACTATCCGAAATATAGATTAATTTGATGTTCAAAATGCAATGGCATTTATAGCATACTGTATGTTTATAAATAAAATGTTATAAATTAAAATTGTGCGTTTTGTTTTCAATTCATGTTTCAATAGGCAAACTAAATTGTTTAATACATTCATAAGAAAAGGAAACGAATTAACGAAATAATGGAGATAAGTATTTAAAATGTTTGGTGCAAGTGAAAATAGGAAATTGTATCACCAGGTTTTATTTTTATATGTAACTCAGTGTCAGGCCTATTTTAACATGAAACGTTGGTAGCTGATTTAAAGTAGGCTATTGTAAAATAAATAGGAATCTAATTTCGTGCATTGCAATTTAAAATATTACTTCTTCAAACAAGTGACAAAATCTGTAGTGAAACAATACTTCTTTCCAATGCAAATATTTCCTGATATCCTATGGGATGTTTGCTGTCCATGGTCCTGAAATGCATCAAACGGTCATGACAGAACGTCGTCTAATGGAACCTATATGAGCACTAAGATTTTGAAAGTTTACCTTAAGTTAATTTGCTTCAGATCGAATAACATGTCCTGTTTTGTCCAACAGATTCAGCCCCCTAAAAGAAAACATGACAAAACAACTTCGACTATTGTTTTTTTTTATCATCAACAACCATTTCAATGGTACACCTGGAAAACTATGTGCACATGTAGAAATATTTCCTTCTTAAATATAAGCATTCATTACCTACATATAAATAACTTTCAGATCCTGGACAAAACATGTTTACATAATGCTCACAAAATGAGAGGGAAATCATCGTAAAATCAGACAAAGAGACAACATGCAAATTATATAGAAATAAATACAATGTTTGCATCCATTCCCTTTTTACCCAAAATAAATTCTTCCGAGGGAATTTTTGTAAAACATCAAAAAGACTGTATGGTCGATCTACGAGGGAGTATGGCCTATGGTCAACTATAGGAGACAATAATACGTATTAACACTATACAATTTGAGCCACAAAAACACTGACGTAGAAAGACACACAAAACATACAGATTCCTGTCAGGTGAACATTGCAGTAGAGTTTGTGCCTTTTTTCTCGAGGAAATAATTGTGTTTATATCATAATTTAAAGAAACTATAATTCTCAGCAGCCCTGAAGTTATAAGGAAAAAGAAAAATACTGCAAGAGGCTACTTCCACACAGCAAGTCTGTCTTAATGGAAAAGCAAATGCATCAGCGTCTTGTTGGACATTGGTTGTTGCAGACGGTGGGTGGTGAGAGAGCGCATCCTCAGTCACGGTCATTAAACGTCTCTCTACCGAACAAAGCAGCTGTTGAACTCTGACATAACGAGACTGAACGAGGCTCGGTGATGGCACTAATGCGTCTCCAGTGCGCAAAACCTCCGTGGTTTACTCTAACCTGACCGTGAAAAAAACACACAAATAGCCATCTGAACAAGTCAATTAATCCAGTATTGAGTCTTAAAATGCATTGTTCCTAAAACAAATAGGAGAGAAAACTGCCTTTGGGATGAGATGATGCACTTGTTCCCAGTGAAAATCATTGTCTTTCAAGTGCTTTCTTGAGTCAAGTGTCATTGTGTTGCTACTTTCTGCCTTGTTTCAGTATATTGAGTAGTTCATTCCTGAAACAATTGAAGTTGCATTGGAAACAAGGTTTCACTTGTTTAAAAAAAAAAGACAATTTAAGACTAAATATGAGAATGATTGACTACTTATGATGGACATTTTTGCAGTTTAAGTGTCAAGTGACCACATGTACCAGAAGAAAAGGGCGCAAGGCATCAAAATAAAACCAAAGAGTTGTCATCTTCTTTTGAACAGCTTGTCATTGTCCTTCAGTCTGTGTTGGACCATTGCTTTTCCGTCTCATCTGTCCTGCTGTGACACGTCATTAGAACATGCTGGTCTTTACTAATGTAGCTTTGGCTACGTTCTGTCTTTGCAAAGATGACAGTACGCTGGCGAACGGGCCGCCCAACGAGTCCGGGATAGAGGTGATGGTGCCCGGGGCAGTGGCCCAGCCTTGGCCCGGTGCGCTCGCCACCATGCCGCCGGTGGCCACGGAGGTCTTCACCTGGTCCACCTGTCCGTTACCGGCGGTGTTGATCTGACCGCCGGTGGGGCTCGGTCCGCCGCAGTTGGAGGTCGGCAAGGGGTTCGGGCCCGGCCCCCCCGTGCTGTCCGGGTCGGTGGATTTGGTCTCTTTGATGTCTTCATCTCTCGAGTCGGACTTCTTCCCGGAGCCGGACTTGGCAGCCGCTGCGGCCGCTGCAGCAGCTCGCTCCTGCTTGCGGAACTTGGCGCGTCGATTTTGGAACCATACCTGAAATTGAAAAAGGGTTGACAAAAAGCGAGGTTCAGCCATAAAGATGGTTACATTTCATTAAAAAGTCGGACAGGGTTTGTATTGTAAATCACCTGTTATTACTCAATCTCAATTGTATAGCCTAATGGTCACAGTGGGGGAAGAGCCCCATTAATCCAGATACAAATAGCATTATTTTCAAATCACTAAATCATCTTAATGCATTTGGAGGTTTAAATGTTTGGCATGTGGACAAAAGTCAACCCTTTCCCCTGATGCGCATTACTGCGCCATGGAGGGTAGCAGTTCATCACGACAGACTGTGTCTTTCATATTATTATTTTGTGTCAAAATAGTGTTTAAAATGAATGAATTAGACTCATAAATGTGTATTTGTGTTATAATGCCACTAAATATACCCGTGCGTAATTGTGCGTAATCGTGCGTAATTGTGCGTAATGGAAGCGGTTGGTGTCTCCTTGGAGAGCCGGTGGCTCGTGGCTGTACCTGCACTCTGGCTTCAGTCAGATCGATTTTGAGTGCGAGCTCCTCTCGGGTGTAGATGTCCGGGTAATGCGTCTCAGCGAAAACCCGCTCGAGCTCCTTCAGCTGCGCGCTGGTGAACGTCGTCCGGATGCGTCTCTGCTTCCGCTTCTCGTTCAGTCCACCGTGGTCCGTGAAGAGTTTATAGGGAACTGCAAACCGAATGAAATGTCACCGTTAAACTGTGCAGTGAAGTCTTATCTGTGTGGTGTAATGGAAAGATATGATCGTGTGTGTAATTGAGATGTTGTCAAATGTAAGTAAATTCAAATTCAATATTTTGTATAAAATCCGGTTAGGTCGCTGGGCAGAGGCTTTATATTCTATTATGCCTTTGATTACCTGTGAATTAGTTCTGAATTGATAACGGTGCTGACCTGTGATGCGGTTAATTGTAATGTTAAACTAATTGTTGCGCCTCAGATTGAGGTTCAAGTTTGGAAACTTGTCATAATGTTCCCATCCGCCCCGCTTGTTGCTACTGTAACTCCAATTCCGTGTCAATAATGAGCTTTAGTCTTTGGTTATCTAATTATTTTCGAAGCTTTATGTCTCATCGCAAAGTAAATAAATTATGCCTATCATTTTGGCAGCTTAAGATAATTTTGTTGGCGGTTTTGGGTGTGACTGGGATAGTATAACCCCATAACCGAATTACCGCTTGCCTGCAATCGCTTCTAACGTGATAAATTCTTTCATTTGTGTAAGCAAATTTCGTTTGGTAAATACTAAACACATTTCCATTTTCAAATGCAATCAAGGCGTCCTATAATACAGCAGGGTTGAGGCTGCAGGATCCGCTGCTTACCTGCGGCGTACGGGCTGCTCTGGTGGTCTCTCAGGGTCCCCAGGCTGCAGGACCCCGGCGTGAGGGACGGACAGCCGGAGGTGGCCCCGAACGTGGTCCTGATGGGATTGTACTGAAAGCCGCTGGCTTGACTGCATGAGCTGAAGTCCGCATAGGCCGATGCCAAGCTCGACGTGTCCATCCCGGCCATACATGACTCGTAGGCAGAGGAATTTAGGTAAGAATACTCCATTTTATACATTTGAAAAGGCTCGGTGGAGTTAGAAAGCTGCACTTCCCAGGAAAAATAAAACAAAATCAAACCAAACTCAAAAATTGGGTTAGGAAAAAATAAAATAAAATTACGCGCTGAGTTGGGGGGGATACGATGACTTGCTTTGGTTGGGACTGTTTTGAAGGAGGCTGGACGGTGGGTAGATGCTCACTGCTCAGCGCCTGCTCCAAAACTGGCCTCCTTTATAGGAACCTAGCCCTGTTTTATGAAAAGCCCCCTAAGAGCCGCCTAGCCCGAGGTCTCTAGAGCATATAGTCCTCATAATAAACTTGGCTCTTTCCGCTTGGACAATAGCAAAGCGTTTGGTCTTATTGCTAGCGCTTTTTTACATGACAATAACTCATCAGTCTATTGGGCTGGCACTGGGGGCCCGGGCTGTCCAACCTCCCTATCATTGATCCCCTGCATCTCTAATTAGAATTTAATACCACGCCATTACGCACCCCTCCCCTCCTCTCCCCTACCTACCCCCTGTTCCCCCCGCTATCCATCCACCCCACTCCTCTCCAACCACCATCTTGCCCTTTAATTCAATCACACCACTTGGAAATAATGAAAGTTGGGTGACGATTCTCCCTGATCCAATTTTCTCCAAGCTTTTAAGCCTTTTAAGCGACCGTATACCTTGGGCAGAATTTCACATACTATTCCCTTCTCTCCCTGCGCTCTCTCTTTCTGTCCGTCTTGTCCGACTGTTTTCACTCTCTCTGCACTTGAAGACGATTCTGGTACCTCTGCACCGAAGCAGCACACGGCAAAAACATATCCATTTTAATATCGTACCCAGTCTTAAATCGTATTCTGTTAAAACAGGTGAATATAAACTGCGGCTGAGGTGAGATCATCGCACTTGCTGCAGTGCGACTGCATTGTCTCAATATCAAGTGTCACTTTCTTGATGGAGTTACAGATTCATTCTGCCTCGTTTCATGACATTTGACGCCTTTCCTTCTGCAAGTAATTCTGCATTAAGCAAATTATCTCACCTCAGATTATTCAGTTTTTTACCTGTCGAAAAAAAGATTTTAACATTGAAGACGAGGCTGTCATGACTTGTTTAGACGGGTGTCAACAGTGCTGTAGACATCAGTGCTGTAGATTTTGCTTCGGTGCCAATATTCCTCTCTTGTTTTGGTTTGTTGTCATTTTATTTCATGCAGCATGCTAATTATAGCCTATATATATATATATATATATATATATATATATATATATATAGCATTGGCCTTTTTTTTTTTTTTTTTTGTGTGTGCCAAAAACACAACCTTTGTGGCTATATTTGTAGGCTAATTCCTTCCCTGTACAGCCGAAGCATAAAAGCATAATCCGTGCTAAACTTCCGGTTGTGTTTTTATGATCCAAATTAGTTTGTAGCGTTAATTGTCTTTATTACATTCATTATTCCTTTTATTTGGCGAATAACATCTTTCTAATGAAAGTAACGAACTGGTGCAGCAGTCATCGGACCTCTTAGGCTTACAATATTGGCTGAGTGGTTAATTTGGTTTGGGTAATAAGGTGACGCTTTTTGTATGGCGCTTACACACACACGCCGCGGTGTTATTTCATTGGAGCGAGTTCAAGTCCTCGGTGTTGGTCTAAACACATGGCTTCTTTTCTTCTGAAGCCTCCAAATGATTGAAAAAAAGGCGCGACAGGAATTATGGTCCATCGATTTAATAGATGAGTGTTTGATGTGACATTTTGATCGCCATTGTAAACCACACTGTTTCACTGATTAAATTGGTCTGTTAGAGTCTGTAACGAAAAATCACTATAATATCCATATAATATATTCCAATAGAGGCTTAAAGTGCTTCTGTAGTGATTATCTGATCATAGACTTACTGATATTTGTATAATCTGTGAACGGTTTAATTTATTATGGGATTACCCTTCTAATTTTTTGTATTTGATTTTAGATGTTAGAGGTGCACCTCTAGACCACACCTGTCCGAGCCGAAGGTTTGGCCATGAATATTTGCTCTTCATATTATTTATTTATCTCAGGTGCAGGGAGGCTGGGGGGGGGATCATTCCCAGAAAATTATATGGAGGCGATGGCTTGGTGAAAGCAAAATGAAATCGCAGCTGCATTTCGAAAAACAGCATATGCCTAGGCCTACTGCAAAACGGACCAAGTCAGCATAGTCTAATGAGCGATCTCATCTCACCTTTATCCAAAGCAAATCAAAAGTGTGCATCCAATTTATCTCCCATGTTTTTTGTCTTCAATTTACTTCAATAAAAACAAGCTGAATGTGACGAGGTAGTTTTCCCCCCTGCAGGCCGCAAGGTGCAGCTCCATTGTCTGGTTCAAACAGAGAAGACGCGGTTGCTTTTGCCATCAATTATTTTTTCCCACAATTGCTGACGTGTTGCAGTGTGTTTCTGCCTATTCTTTCCTGTGTACATTCCCTTTTCAGAGATCAACGAGCGCAAAAAAAAGTTAATTCTTTCTTGACACAACCCGCTCCCTATTATGCAAATGTTTTATTTTTTTATTTTCCCTTTCTACACGCGAGCTGGGACCCAAAAGTTGTACCAAATGGTTAATTTAATTATTGAAACCAAAGAGCCAAATGGTTCACCGTCCTCCCTCCACGCGTCTGGCAGCGAAAAGAAACCCATCTCTGAGAATTAATCTAATAAAGCTCAAAGAAACGAGAAGTCTTTTCTGATATTTTGCCGAGGCAAATACAATTAGAGCTTTTAGCCATCGGTTTCTTTCACTGAAGCGGCTCTTTATTCTTGCGGTCTATAGTCCGTCCACCATAGTCCACCAGCCATTGAAACGCCTCCCTTTATAGTTTCAACATCTTTTAATTCTTTCAACTGCTTTTAGAAAAATCTGTAGGGCGGAATAAGATCCGATTAATGCTTTGATATTGTGATTTGAGAATATTAAATCGGAAAGGTTGAACCATGCAGTCTGGGCTGAAACCCAACGTGAAATGCTAGCTCTGCAGGAAGATGGCAGAGGATTTTTGCAAAATACAACATTTGTGACTTCCCCAGATGCATTGAGACACTTTTGGAAACGGTGCTTCATATATGAAGTGGGCTGCACAGCTCTTAACCGTTTCCAAAAGCGCTGCGTGGAATCGATGATTTACAGTAACATAACGAGCCTTTAATTCAAGTAAAGCGCTAGTTAATTTGTAATTCAATGGCATATAAAGAGCTTTGGCCATATGCGCTCACTTAAATAAATCAGGAAAATGCGATGTGTGCAAGACCCTAAATTCCCCTGGCAAGTGTCGGACAATAGCCGCGATGGACATTTTTAAAGGCGTGCGAGGAACTCCTCTCCATTTAGTGGCACTATCGTTGCTCAGCGATAAAGGAATGCGGGTCGACAGGAGGGACAAAAAGAGGAACAAAATACCATTGTCTGTGGATGGATTGGATGGATCCACTCCCCGAAAAGGCAGAGGACAGAGGGGGATAAAGAGAGAGGGCGATGGGAGGGTCCCGCTGTCACATTTCACCTCCAACGTCTCACTCCTCCGCCCGAGGAAATCCTCTGCGCTTATCAAAACGGTTATTAATAAGGCCGCGTGTTGCCGGGGAGGGGCTCGGCAACAGATAACATCAAATATTAATTTCGTGACAATTTAGTCTGATATCTCAATTTGACAGGATTGGGAATTAAGAAGGTCATATTTTCACCTGCAAAACGTTTCAGGAAATAGAGAAAATATTAAAGAAACGACGAATTGGAGATCAAATAGACATTATGAAGCGAATAACATGGCTTGATTTAAAAAAAAAAGCCATCTTCATCCCAACCTTTAGCAAAATATATACATTTCCACGCAAACCCTTGATGTCTTATTATATGTATAATTTACTTTTGATTAGGCTACTCTCATTGTTTTGTTGCTGCATGCACAAAAAATATGGCACACAAACCAAAACCAATCTGTCTTCAAGGTGTTCCGGACTGGTGCGTAAAGGCGCATCGCGTTTCCAAAGCGCACAGATGGAAAGTGACATCTGGGGAAGAGGGAAATTGGATTAGAAAATCTGGTGTCTTCTCTCGGTGTCTGGAGGAAAACTCTCACAAAATACGTCAGAGTTTCATCCTGCTGCGCACAGCCTCAGTGAGTCAGGTTGTTATTGGAGTTTTGACGTATTTTCACCTGAATGCATTTTCAGTCTTCGTTGACCCAAATCTGAGCGTGTGCGCACTGGTGACGTGACAGTGATGTGCATGCGATATATTCAGGATTAAATCATTACAAAACCTGCAGTGATAAGAAAACATTGTCTTTCAAGGGGGAAGGCAGAAAATAATGTATTTTTATTTATGACTGTTTTTGTTTGTTTATAATGGCGATTGCTTTATGAGATGGGGATGGGATTTTATTATAATGGAATATGAAACGCAATTGGGCAAAATGTACGAATCCTATACGAGAAAAAAGGTGAAGTGGAGACATATCAAGCTGTATTATGATGCTGCAGGATATTTCGCTATATATCTCACATTAACTCGCCCCGTTGTTTTCCAGATGCTGCAGCCGGGAGCACGGCCTCTCCCCGGGTCGCCCCGGCCCTTATGAGGCTCACAGGAGCTTCCCAAGTGACCAAGAGACCCAGCGGGTGGATTAACATAAAAATCTTATTCCGGGGGATAAGATTAGGAAACATATTACCCTCAAACGCGGCCTTGGCACGAGCGAGAGCCAGGCAAGGAATCAATTACTAAATTACTCCAACCTCTAAGTCGACATTAACGCAGAGAAATGCCATCGACCGCTTCTGAAATAAGATTTCGCAAAGATGTGATCATTAAATCTCTTGCCAGTGTTCAAGAATCTGATTCATAAAATTGTCTGAAATGAGATGGAATTAAATTCTTATCGGGGCTCTTGTCATCGTTTCATCCCGCGCTGTTTAACATTTGGTCAATGGCCTTCATGAGATTTTCCCTGTAAATAAACTTAGTAATCGAATCGTCCTCTCCACGACACATTGTTTGGTTGTTATTAATTTATGGCAGCGCGAGGCTGGATGGATGGGACCGCTTGAGCCTGAGCCTAGCCTGCATGGCTCTACTCTTCCTTTTAAACCCTGCTGTAGCCATTTCTGCGATATAGCCTCCAAATAAACATTGTTTACATCTGCAGGCCTGCGGGCTGACACATAAGACCTAGCCTATTTAAGCAGTAAAGTCCCAAACATGCTTTGGGGGACAATCTGAACCATCATCTGTCTTTTTTTTAAGGGGGGGGGGGGGTGCCTGTGCCTGTGCCTGCATTTCAACCCTTGTACCCCCGTTGAGGTCAAGGCATATTTTATTTAGCATAGTCTACTGGCATTATTCCCCCCGCATTAGCAATTGACAATTATTAGCCCAGCCTCATAAATCAGCTGCGTGACCCGTTATTATTGTTGAATTGAATAGCTGTTGGGGAAGTGAGGGTCAGTGTCATTAACTTGGCCCCCCACCCATCCACCCACCCCACCCCTACCCCCACCCCGCGCTCGGGCCCCCTGAAGGCATTTGGCCCTCTATACAAGGACCTGCTGGCTAATAATGCCGTGTGGTCGCTCTAAAAGCTTAATCACACATGCATTAAGCGGCAGACAGCGGCCTTTTGTGCAGCGCGTAGGTTTACTGGAATTAAGCGATTAATGGTCATCTGAGCGGCAGGCGACAAGGCGCGCATCGAGGATGATGGAACGCTTTTTAATGTAAAAAAAAAAAAATTGGCCTGGGGTGAGGGAAAGGGGGGTGCAGGGAGGCAGCAATTACAGTAGAGCCGGGTCTCCCAATCCATCATAAAACGTCAAATTCATTGTTGATTATATTGATTATTATACAGCGCATTGTAATGTTTATTGCTCATATTATAATATGCAAAATATAGCCACCACGTAAACACCTGCCATCAATTTCAAAAAGCGGCCTAATTTGTCTCGCCTTTTGTACCCCCGCGCCTTTCCTTGTTTCATATTCTTTTGATGTTTTATGAGAAGCACGTGGCCTCTGTTTTACATGAGAATCCTGCATGCAAACCACCAGTCAACTCTCCTCTCAATTAGGAACCCAAAAAGAAAACCGCACAAAGACAAATCGCCTGCAGTGCCAAGAGTCAAAATGGTGCCAAACCATGCATGAACCAATATTGGTTCATGCATAGAATCTTTCAGGCCAAGGAAAGGACCACATTTTCTGCACTTTTTGCTCAGACACCTGGATTGAGTTTTTGCCCTATAGGCTCATTTCTATATCCCCCAGTCCATGGAGGTGTGGTCATTTTCCAAATCGGATCACCCACCACCCAATCACTCAAATAACTTTTAACATCGCAAACACACATTTAAGAACCATCCACACTCTTAGAAAATAAGGTTCATTAGGATTCTATATAAAACTTAAGACAACAAAGAACCCTTCTTCTTCTTAAGGTTTCGACTGATTGGTGGACCCCAAAGGGTTCTATAGAATCCCAAAGGGTTCTATTTTTAAAAAGTGGTTCTAGAACCCCAAACGGTTCTATATAGAACCCCAAAGGGTTCTATTTTTAAAAAGTGGTTCTATATAGAACCCCAAAGGGTTCTATAATGCTTAAAAAGTGGTTATAGAACCTCAAAATGCTTATATATAGAACCCCAAGGGTTATTTTAAATGAACCATCTGAAATGGTTCTACATTTGAGGGTTCCAAATACATACCAAGCTATAGAACCCTTAAAGGTTCCATATAGAACCACTTATTTGCACTATAGCCTAATGGGAACCACACAACAGCTTAAAGAACCTGTTAACCATCATCATTTTGATTGGTTCCGAAATGTGATGCAATCCAATATTGCAACCTTTGGAGGTGGTAAAGCAGATGTAACCAATAACATTAACGAAGGCCCTGACATGGAACACATACACGGAATGGAACCATAATTAATTATGGTTTCACCTGCTTTGCTTCCTTTACCACCTCAAAATGGTTGCTGTGAAATGGGTCCTATAGGGATTCACATGGTGATGCCCTAAAAATGTGATCACTGGTGAACAGGGCCGTAGCATTGGTCCTACAGGCTAGGCATGGTAGCCTGCATGGGCCCCCTTCACTTTCCTCTCTTTCCCATTATTTGATTTATGACAAATTAGTCTTACCCACAACTGAAGCACACATCCACATTTCCACATCAATTATCAGACACATCCCAGCTTGAAACTATAGGTTTTGTCAAACTGTTGCTCATATAGTGTGTATTTGTCAACATTTTTGTTTGCCATTTTGTAGATTTCCAAAAGCTGTTTCAAAAGCAGAGCAGTGTGAAATAAAAGTCTAAAATATTCATTAATATACACTTGAGGGCATAAGGTGTTTTAGTATGGCCACTGCAGCCAAGTTTGAAGTCAGAATAAATGGCATGATCCACAGAAACCATTTTTCTGCTCTATAGTATATAAGATTAAAGTCAAGGCCGGGTTTCCCAAAAGCTTCTTAGCGCTAAGAAGCTTCTTAGACCCTTCTTAAGGCTCCCGTAAGAAGCAAACGCGTTTTCCGATTGCTTCTTAGCCTAAGATGATCTTCCGTTAAGAAGGTTTTGTAAGAAGGGTCTTAACCAACACAGTCTCACAGAAAATTGTAAAATAGCGAAACGCTCGCAGATCCAGCCGCATCAGGCAAAAGGAGATATTAATACAGTGCGCACTGTTCGTCTTATTGTGTTTTCCCCTTTTACCTTTCTTTCATGCACCCTTTAGTGTTTAAAATTGGGGAACACTTGAAAATCTCTCCTCTATGTAATATGGTTACTTGTGTTTTAAATGTTTTACCGTAGGCTATATTCCTCTAATCAGAATGGATTCCTTTTATAATAAGAATGTTGTGAGGTTTCCATACCAAATTTCAAGCTGAGAGTCATATCTGTATTACCTGATCAGCACGTGACGTCAGTCAAGCCCAAGCGTGACGTCAGTCATGACATCAGTTGTCCTCAGTTCATGATGTCAGGCATGACATCAGTCATCGTCAGTTCTTCTTAGTATACTATATATAGCGAGGGTCCTACGTCACCCCCCACTCTGGCAGATCATAGCAGCAGCCGGCATCGCGGCTGTTCATTCCCCCTGAAACCATCCTCTGAAGCCATCATTTCACCCCACCCACCTCCCCAGTCCACCACCAACGAGTCTTGACTCCTGAAGAATCCCGGGGGGGGATTCTCTCTAGCCCAAATAGATGCCGCCCTCTCGCCTAAAGAGGAGCACCATCTTACAATGGAGTCATACGCCAAAGTAGTTGCCATGCACGCCACTTGCTAAATAAAGTCTCTTGTTAAACCTTACCGACCGGACTCTCATGATTGAAGTGGATTTATATAGCACCTTTCAGAGAACCCAAGGTCGCTTACATTTTAATTTGAATTGTGATGCTGCTCTGTAGTGTTTCTTGCAATTTTTCTCGCTCCTATATTACCCTTTGTTGTATGCTGTGTATATAAAGCAATTTGAACTGCAGTCCATGTATACAGATACAGTAGTTCATCCCCATCAAATGCAAATCAAATCAAATGTCTGATTTTATCCAGGTCATTGGTCATTATTTGCGTCAGTTAGTTGACGTTTTCAGATATTCTTCTGCATGTGTAATGTTACTTTTGTGGGGGAACCTGGTGTTTCATATTTGTAATGGGCAATGCGAGCAAGGCTATTTAATTTGTTTCGCACATTACATACACATTGCAAATTAATGGTACATAACGTTATCCCACATGGATTAGGATGGATTCAGGATTCATGGATTCAGCCCGCAGTTAGTATTATAATCGCGTTCAGGCGCCTCGTTTCCCCGCTTGTTCATTTTTAGCGTTATTTATTGATAGAGGTGAGTAGGACGCCACTTGTTACATCAAAACTTAATTTGGGGGCATGTAATTATGTGGAACAATCGATTAGCCTGGCATCGATTGATTTGTTTTCAGCACCGAGATGGTGGACAGCTCCAGTTAAGATGCTTCTTAAGAGCCTTTTTTAGCGATGTGTTAAGAAGGCTGTTAAGAAGGCATTTGGGAAACACTTCTTTGGAGCGTTCTTAACTCCTTAAGAAGCTTCTTAACTCCTTAAGAAGCTTCTTTGTTGGGAAACGCAGCCATTGGCTGAGTTTCCCAACAAAGAAGCTTCTTAAGAGTTAAGAAGCTTCTTAAGGAGTTAAGAAGGCTCCAAAGAAGTGTTTCCCAAATGCCTTCTTAACAGCCTTGCTAAAGAAGGCTCTTAAGAAGCATCTTAACTGGAGCTGTCCACCATCTCGATGTGAGAGGTCCTCTGCGGCCCACTAGATGGCACTCTGAGCCCACCAGTGGGCCACGACCCAGTGGTTGAGAAACACTGTAATGTAGAATAACCTAATCGTGGTCATGTTAAACAAGAACTTCTTCTATTAAACATTATTTATTTCAGACATGGACTGCAGTTCAAATTGCTTTATATACACAGCATACAACAAAATTGCGAGAAACACTACAGAATTTAAGCGACCTTGGGTTCTGTGAAAGGTGCTATATAAATCCACAACATTCTTATTATAAAAGGAATCCATTCTGATTAGAGGAATATAGCCTACGGTAAAACATTTAAAACACAAGTAACCATACATACAGGGGAGATTTTCAAGTGTTCCCCAATTTTAAACACTAAAGGGTGCATGAAAGAAAGGAAAAAGGGAAAAACACAAGAGGAACAGTGGACACAAGTTTTTGCCTGACGCGGCTGGATCTGCCAGTGTTTCGTCATTAAGAAGGTGTTAAGAATGCCCCAGACCCTTCTTACAAAACCTTCTCAACGAAAGATCATCTTAGCGCTAAGAAGCTTTTGGGAAACGCAGCCTTGTTAACGGAAGATAATTTTAGGCTAAGAAGCAATCGGGAAACGCGTTGGCTTCGTTGGCTTCTTACGGGAGCCTTAAGAAGGGTCAAAGAAGCTTCTTAGCGCTAAGAAGCTTTTGGGAAACGCATGCCTTCGTAACGAAAGATCATCTTAGGCTAAGAAGCAATTGGGAAACGCGTTTGCTTCTTAAGGGGGCCTTAAGAAGGGTTAAAGAAGCTTCTTAGCGCTAAGAAGCTTTTGGGAAACCCAGCCATTTTCTTAAGGCTCCGTCTTAGCTGACCTCTTCTTTGGAGCCTTCTTAACTCCTTAAGAATTCTTATTTGGGAAACGCGGCCAGGTGGTTTCATATAAACCCATGAGATCTCCATCTGAAACTTTTTGGACTCTATGGCCAACAAGATGCTTAACTGGATCAAAAATATTAATACAAATGTAATATTTAGGACTATTATATTCACCTTATGTAGCCCCGCCCACTTGACGCATTGTGTCACGACTTCCTGTTCAAAATGCTTTACCAGCTCAAACTAGTCTGATTCACTGGGTCAAACCTAGTTTGACTCACATATGAGTAAGACTAGGTTTATGAGTCACAGGAAGTGTAAATACAATCAGAACTTCCAATTGTGTTTACACTTCCTGTTAGTCTCTCAAGCCAGACTGTCTCTTCTACATATGGTGAATACAGAGTCTTATTTCCTATGGAAATTTCTCATAAGTAATTCACAATAAAGCCAAAAGAGAAATCTGGTAATATAATTAGAAAGGGATGGTGACAGTGTTTCTATGAAATATGTATACACTTTTTGTAGGTTTCTACTGTAAGTAGTTGACACATCTCACCACAGGCAATACTTTCTAAATAATGGAGATAATAATTTTGACTTCCTGTATTTGACATAAATTGCTTGATTGTCAAAGAAGACACAGTTGTGATCTATTAATCCAGACTTTTTCCCCATCAGACTTCCGGGATCAAGCCTGCCTCCACATCTCTCTCCTTACTAAACTTCAAATTTGTAACTTTGACACAAGGAAGCCAGTCAGTTGTCTGGAGGACTTGATGTGAGCTTTGTCACTGCTGCTTCTCCTCAGGAAAGCCATCTGTATCGATGGCAGAGGGCGCCTCATACTGCCATGACCATCGTCCAATGGCAGGGCCTGTTGATCAATCAAACCTAATTTGATTGGATGTAATCCTTAAAGAACAGCCAGATGGGAGCCATCAGAGGCAGTCTGTCTCTGATTCACTTCCTGTTCCCAGAAGGTTCTCTCTCCAGGCTCTGAAGAATCATCCTGCACAGAGCGTGAATGGATAGATTAGCTGTTCTGGGTTGAGATCAATATGTTTGAATGGTGCCACACAAGTCGGATGTTTTTTTAATGTTGTCATGGAAATTATAGTGAATTATTGCACTGCACTAAACTCAGACAGCTGATGTGTTGCCATCGAAAAGACTTTAATAGCCTATAACTGAATTTCTAGCAGCGCTTGTGTTGAGTAACACTTTATTTTAAGGTACACATATTCACCTATAGTTTGTCATTAGCATGCATATTAGCATATTGACTGTTTATTAGTCATTATAAAGCACTTATTAATGCATGCCCATATTCTACAACTACTAGGCCATTAACTAAGAGTTTTCCCTCAATAACCTCCTAATTACTGCTTATTGAGCATAAGTAAGGATGTTGTTGAATTTGTTGTTGAATTACGATCTTAATGCTTTTGTGGTACCACCTTATAGGCTGAGGCCCATACTGAGCCACGCAACTTCCTCACTAGGAAAATAAGGTGGATTAATGGTGGATATGTGTATACCTTAATATGAAGTGTTACCAGACTGTGGTGTGGAATTTCTCATATTTCTGTGCCTCATGCACTGTGGATGAAGCAAAGACAGCATTATTAAACATCTTAGCTGTACCAAAGGCAGATTGCTATGGTATACGTCAAAGAGCCAACCTTTTCTACCCCTTCTATTTCTATGTCCTGTATCTTTCCCTGCTCTCCTTCTCCCCTGAGGAAGCTTGACGTGACAAATAGCTGGATCGGCACTTTTCTGCAGCAAAACCAACATGCCCCTCATCATCGCCGGCTGCAAATTTGATCAGAACACGCCCAGAATCCCCCGGCTGCCTGATGATGAATTGGCATATTAGGAACAATGTTTATGCATCAGGCCAGCACTCTCTGGCAAATGACAGTAAATTGCCTCTCAGACAAATCTCTGGCCTGGGATTCCACTGACTGCGGATGAATTGGACCCGTCTTGGATCCCGCGGGTTCGGTTCCGGGAAACCTTGTCAGAGGAGAGCAGATGATGACTTGTTCCTAATAGGCAGAGAGTCACTGATTTAGCTAAAGTGGGTCATTCTCAACTCGTGTGTCGAACACCAAGGTGAAATTGGAACAAATACAAAACGCAAAGCGGCACTTCAGAGCACTAAGTCTCAACCTTTTTTTTATATGAAGGACCACTCCGTTGGTCCATGTCCCTAATGCGGACTAACGGAGTGGTCCTTCATATAAAAAAGGAGTTTGTCTGTCACACCCAAATCTGAAAATCTTTCTTTGTTAGATATGACTTTGTACACAGAATTCCACGACTATCTGTATTGTAGGTATAGATAACAGTGAAAGTATGATCAAAACAGTCATTCTATCTTCTCTAATTGTGTTGATTTCTTGTAAATGAAATAATGGGGAAGTTTAACAATTCATCGATTTGCTTTGGACCTCCTGGGACCCCCTCAAGGACGCCTGGTGGTCCCCGGACCCGATGTTGAGAACCATTGCTTCAGAGGATTGACCGTTTTTAATTAAGAATAGTGGTAAAGCTACACTAAATATGATTACCCGAAAACTATCTTTATACTGTATTGCTATTACACTGTCATTTCTGTTGTTTGGGTTATGTATGTTCTTTGATGTCTGTAAATGTCATATTCAATGCTCTTACATGCAAGGCAAATCCCTGTAAGAGGCTTAATAAATACAATTTGAATCTTACATTCTAATGTTTTGAATCTATTTTGTCATATGTGCATTTGCAGAATATGAAGATGAAATCAAACAAACCTACACAGTTTGTCAACAGTGACTTGAGTGATCAGATGTTTGGCCTAAAGCTACATTCATTACTATGGTACTTAATTAGTGTACTTTTACGTTTTTAATACACTTTGTCAGCTGTTTTGCCATTGATGGATTGACCCCCGTGAAGTTAGGAGTTGAACTTGGCTGTTCATATAGCTTTTATAGGAATTTAAGTCAATGTAAGCTGGTCTAGTCCGGCTTGGTCCAAGTCCAGATTGAAGCCACAGAATGAAAACCAATAGCCGTGGGCTGATCGAGCAGCAGGGTGAAGACGGAGCAAACCGTAAGAGGAGCAATAAAGCTAATGTGATCAAAGAAAATGGCTCTCTGAATAGAGGTGGGATGAAAGCCACAGCCCTGAAATCTGGATGTGCAGACCCTGGCAGAGGTGACAGAATGATGAAGTTTCTATTGGATTTACTGAGAGTCCAAGCAAAGTAGACCTAAACCGCTACCACTCGTGTGTTGATATGAAATTGATAGGCCATATGTGTTCATGTAAAGCAAATTATGTTGGTAGACTTGGTAAGATTTTAGGTATACTGTACATACTATACACATAACGTGATTGAAAAAAGTTGTGAGCGATGGATATAGCGAAGCAATATATTATTTTATTCAATGTATTTTTGCTATTCTGGGGAGAAAATGTGAAATCAAAACCCAAACAGTACTCCTATTCTGAGTACTGTAGTAGCCTACTAGTAGCTGCAGTAATAGCATAGTAGCTGCAGTAGCACTTGTAGAAATGGTATGAGGATACTTAAAAAAAT